>NC_079438.1:10692959-10769346 GCF_903798145.1 Danio aesculapii | reverse complement strand
ACTCAAAAATCATTATAAAAAGTGGCTCTTCAAAGATCCACATTCCTGAAAAAAATTTAGGATCTCTTGACACTTCTAAAAACTTGCCACGCCTGCAATACTGAATCATAAAGGATGTTAGATCTGAAATATGTACCTTTTCAGGGTTCAGCAAAAAAAGTTGTTTATCATACCCCAACTTCCCTGCCTTCTGTAAAAGCAATTTTCGCAGTTTCATGCCATCTCAAACTATTTCCATATAAAAATCTTTGTGCAGTTTTTAATCTAAAAGCTGCTATTCTAGAAGTTAAGTCACAAGACCTTGACCTCCCTCACAGAGAGGAATATAGAGTACAGCAGCTCTAATCCAATGATACCCCTGACCAAAAAAAAAAAATCCAAAATTTCTTTCTGCACCTTTCTCACTCAAACACTTAGGTGGATTTAAAACCATAACTTCATGCCAAAGGCATAGAAGCACCAAATTGTTTGCTACTAAAACCCATCCACGATATGACATCTGAGGGAATTCAACCATTTCCATTTGGCAAATTTCACAGATACCTTCTCCATTATCCCTTCCCAATTTTTTTCTTGAAATTGTTCTGTGCCTAGAAAACCCCCCAACATTTAAATTCCATTTTCCCCACTTCAACCCACTTGGTAACTTTGGAATATTTTCTCTCTCTCTATGACCTATTATTAAAGCTTTACTTTTATCCCATTAACCTTTGATTAAGAGGCTTTTTTCATACACATTTAAAGCTTTAAACAGTTTTCAAATACATCATTGTCATTGTGATACATATATTAATGTCATCAGCATAAGTAGAAACAACTAAAGGTGATTCATTTACAGAAGATGATAACTAAAACCAGCCAAATGCTTTCTTAAATAACATAGAAGAGGTTCAATACATAGAGAATAAAGTTGTCCAGAAATAGGACAGCCTTGTCTTATTCCCCTTCTTATTGTTATAGGCCGACTAATGCCCCCTCCTATCTTACCATACAAGAAGCATTTATATAAGAAGACTCAGCCATGTTGTAAACTTCTCTCCAAAACCGAAAGCCTTAAGAACAGAAAACAAAAATTCATGATCTATTCTATCAAAGGCTTTCTCCTGATCTAATGATAAAATTCCAACCCTCTGATTATAAACTTTACATACATCCATCACATCTCTCATTAAAACAAGTTATCTGTTATAGTCCGATCTGGGATACAATAAGTTTGGTCCATGTGTACAATTAAACCTATAAAAGGTTTTTAACCTATTAGACAAGGCTCTTGAAAGCACTTTATAATCTGTACATAACAGAGCAACAGGTCTCCAATTCTTTAGTTCGGTTAAATCTCCTTTTTTAGGCAAACAATGTCAAAATAGCTTTTCTGCATGAGGAAGGTAGTGCATTTTCTTCATAAGAGCTCTTTAAAACCTCATACAATTCAGGTCCGATGTATTCCCAAAAATGTTTAGAAAAGTCCAATAGACAATCCATCTATTCCCGGGGCACGTCCAGAAACCAACTAATTAACAGCAATAGTAAGTTCTTCATAACTCAATTCTGTATCCAGTTCAACTTGTTCTGTAGTAGTAAGTTGAGGGAGATCTTCTAAAAGTTCCAGAACGCACTGCTCATTGCATTTGCCTTTATCATATAGCTTGGTATAAAAGTCTATGGCAGAACTTCTCATCTTCTCACCAACTGTTGTTAAAGATCCATCTGGACATTTAAGACATGTCATATACTGATCTCTCGCTGACTTTTTCTCCAAATTAAAGAAGAAAGTACTTGAAGCATCCATATCTTTTAGTTGCGTATATCGTGACCTCACAAGAGCTCCTTTCACTCTGTAACAGGGAGCTTAACCAGTCTTTGTGTGCAGCTCTTCATTATTGTGCCCAGTCTCTTCATCATTTAAAAACTTGTTTTCAATTCTTGTTATTTTCACTTTAACCACTTCTATAGCTTGTTTTAACAAAACTGATGAAAAAGAGGTATATTGTTGGCAAAAAAACTCTAATTTGAGCTTTCCCAATCTCCCACCACTGATTTAAAGATTTAAAAGCACTCTTTCTTTCTTTCCATTTATCCCAAAAAATCTTAAACTTTCACAAAAAAACTCATCTTAAGTAACTTATTATTAAAATGCCACTGAGATCTATTAACTTCTTGCTTTAACAAAAAAGTCACAGTAATAAGATGATGATCTGTAAAGCCCACTGGTCTAATAGAGCTATCAATTAGTTTTTGTTTAAGCCCTTGTGACACATAAAATCTGTCAAGCCTAGCTGCACTCACCTTCCCATTTACTACCTTCACCCATGTATACTGCTTATCTTTAGGAAATTTAATTCTCCATGCATCTTCTAAATCAAACTGAAACAATATATTTTTTAAGCTTTTACTAGATTGTAAATGAGGCTCTTCACTAAGTCTATAATTATTAAAATCGACAGTGCAATTCCAATCTCCACCTAAAATCAAGTGTTCACAAACACGTTGCTCTAAACTTTCTTTGATACTTTAAAAAAATTCCACTCTTTCAGTCCCAATATTAGGTGAATAAACATTAATAAACAAAATAACTTAAACCTTCTATTTCAGCTTTAACCATTAAACCTCGACTATTAACAATTGTAAGACAATTCAAAATATTTACTTTTAAACTTTTAGCGAAAAGCACAGCCACACCTGCACTAACATTACTCCCATGACTTAAAAATACTTGACCTCCCCAATTTATACCCCATTCAACTTCATCATTCGCAGTGCAATGTGTCTCCTGAAGAAATATCACATCAAGTTTATAATATTTACTATTTGCTTTACCATTTCTCTTTTCTGCTTATCCCTCCCTCCATTAATATTTAAAGAGACAATTCTCAAACTACCCATCAATATTATAAGAGAAAGGGACAGACAGAAACAAAAGTATACCCAACCATGTGACACGCTAAAGACAGACATCACTTATATTTTGCAAGGACCCTTTTACCTTTTCGAGTTCTATTTAAATTTGAGACTTTGTTTAAATTCGTAACATGTTTTCTCAATCTGAAACGTTTCTTATCATCTAGCAAATCAAGACAAACTGTTTTTTGTAAAAGCGCAACCGACCTGATGAATTTTTTAATGTCATCAAAGTAATCTTCAACCTTCACAGACTGTCCAAAAGTTTCATCAAGGAAATTATCAATCTCCTCTAATGAATAAAGCTCTCTCGACCTACCTACCCCTTCAGACCCTTCTCCACCTGACTCAATCTGTTCCAAATCATCTGCATCACTTTCTGCATTATTTCGAATATTGATCGGCATTGTTTTATATGTCCTTCCTTTCGTTAACAACCACAGTCTCCTGCATGTCTGGCACAACTTCACCTACATCATCAGTAACATTCCTTTTTGCTCCTTTTTTTTCAGCACTTTTTGTGCTCACCTTATCATCCACCAAAGTCATCTGCTCTGAATGTTCAACAACATTATTTTCACTGCTAGCGTTGTGAACTTCCAACTCATTAGCCATATTAGATGCCTGTTCGTTCTGTGTAGTACAACTACTGCCTGATGCTACATCATCTTTATCTCCTTCAATCGTTTTTTCATCAGATCTTTCCACACGCTCTACTTGCTCCCTATGGGGACAGAAAAGACGTTTATGCCCCACATCTCCGCAGTCAAAACATTTCATAGTCCCCGAGCTAGCATACACCGTATAATATCCCCCTCCGTGCTTGATGTTAAAAGAAACATCCAATGACTGTGTCTGAGATTCCAAAAACATGAACACTTGCCTCTTTAGCGAGATTACATGTTTTAAACGAGCATCTTTACATCCAAGAGTCACCGTTTTAATACCACTTGCAAATTTACCAAACCTACGCAATTCCTGTTCAATCAATTCATTTGGAATAAACGGTGGAACTCCTGAAATAACCACTCTAGTTGAAGGCACCGATAACGGTGATACTTGAACTAACATATTATTGATGAACACCCCATTCTCAATCAGAGTGTAGACAAAAGCCTCTTCTTTCAAAAAAACAACAGTAGCTTTATTCATTCTAGATGCATAAGCTATGTTATCATAACCAACCTGTTCACCTACCGCAAGCAAAGCCTCTTCCATTGTAACCCCGGGTTACGTAATAAACCGAACCCCGTGTCCAATGGACAGCGGCGGCGTCACTACGGACGCCATTTGCCGCGAAATTTTCAATCAATACCACTGTCATTAAATTCTTAACGTATCTAGAAACAAATAATCAATAAATGATGCCTTACCTTTTACATGTGTGTAGATAGAAAAGACAAGATTCCCACAACCATGTAATTATCAAACAAAAAAGAGACGCTAGCTCTCCATGCACACTCACACTCGCACACAAACGGAAACCCGAGAGAGAGAAAGAGAGAGAGACAGAGAGAGAGAGAGAGAGAGAGAGAGAGAGAGAGAGAGAAAGAGACCAATAAATAATTCATGACTGATTCATTTAACTGAGATAACACATTTTTAAAGTTTCAATCAATTTACATTTAAGGGCACATGTTTCTTAAATAGAAAGTGACCTTCAAAAGAACTTGTATGCCAATTCATTAACACACTATCTTTGTAGACCATACCTGCATGGCTCCAGCAGTTTCTCTAGATTTGCCAACTTCTCATATTCAGCATTTGTTGGGAGGGCCAGATTGTGCTTCTGCTGAGAGCGTTGTGTGCAGCGCGTCTCTGTTGCGCCTCACACGCTTGATCATCTCAAGGGTGGAATTCCACCGTGTTGGAACATCTTGCACGAGTGACTCCTGAAATTGTCCAAGGGAGGCTTGCTGGACATTTAGCTCATCCGAGTTGGCCGGACTGTGTTTGAAATGTCCGGCAACTTTACAACACTTGGCCAGTGCACCATCAAAACCACCACCTTCCCGAAGAGACATTACAATAGCTCTCTGTACAACATGCGCAGCACAGGGCAAATGCTCGAATGGCAGTATCCTACCTGCTGCCATCATATTAGGAGCTCTGTCTGTTCCAATAGTGCTAATTTTGTCAGCTATCCCCCACTGATTAGCGACATCGAGAAACTGCCTGGCACACGCGTCTGCAAAGTGACGCTCCTCTGTTTTCATCACACCTAACGAGCAGACAAACTAGATCAGAGTAAGTTCACTAATAGTAGTAAACAACTAGCAATCATCAAGAAGCAAACATAATGTGGTGGTAATTCGTGATAATCAATAAGCTAAGTAATTTAATGATGTCATTTAAAATTATATAACGTAGCCTACCTTAAACGAAGGAGTGAAGTTCCCAGCTGGAATCAATGATGTGTACAGTAACGCCGCGGTAGTTATCATTGTTGACAAATGTCAAATGGTCCCTAGTCAGTGCGACACACCTTGCCTCTACCATCGTCTCGTCTCTTGTGGCTTTCTCTGCGGCATGCTGGTCATATATTCTCCTCATGATAGTTCGCCTTGCAGGTAGTTTGTAAGATGGGTCACCTATGTGCGCCTGGAGAACAAGCTCGAGCCCATCATCTTCAACCATGCTGATGGAATGGCAGCAGGTGGCAATCCACTGAGCAAAGAGATTAGTTAACTTGGCTGATAGAGCTGTGCTGACGGTCTTGCCTCGGTTGCACTCAAACATAGTAGTTTGACAACTCTTCCCCTGCACTACATCAGTGCTTGGCCCGACATCTTCTGCATTAGCTAAGGGATGCTTTGCGTTTAGGTGGTACCTGAGACTGGAAGAACTCCTACAGTAAACTAATTTTGCATTGCACAAGGTGCAAACAACCTTAGTTTTGTCCAGGTTTCCATTGGGAAGCTTCTTAAAAATAAATTTTCCCTGAAGCAAACCCGGAGGCTTCGTAGCCACATCCATGTTAGCATGTCACGTTTTTGAGGTGGTAATTTCACAGTAGGAATACACACAGGTTCGTAGACTCATTCTCGCCACCTACAGTGCAATTCGGCCAGGATTACATCTGCGCTAATACATGATAGCTTGCATAGTATAGACCCAGCTCCCAACATAACTTTGAGAATAGATTAACGGCGATAATTTTTTTATCGTGTGATAAGAGTCTCGCATTAACGCAGCCGTTATTAACGCCGATAACGGCCCAGCACTAATATATTACCGTTAAGTGCACATGATCAGTACAATATGTATTGCATATTAATAATAATTTGAATGAACAGATAGCTGCAGTCCTTCAGTAGTCTGTTGAGTACTGAAATTAGCATGCAAGCTAACAAATCACTCATGTTCTCATTCACAATAGCGACACTGGGTTTCCCATACACTGATTTATTTGTAGTAATGTGGGAGTTTTCACATGAACGTATCTTTAAAGGCAGCCAGTTGTCTACGGAAAGAAAACTTGTTTCTTTTCTCAAATTAGTCCATCAAAATAAATGTGTAGTGTTTTGTAACCAAAGTCTTCATTTCTTACCCACAACACATCAAGATTTGATCAAGTCAAAATCTCATAACCTGACACAAATCTGATCTGTCGTTACTGGCAAATGGCATTGTGTAGTCTGAACAGGGCTTTAGGGAGTCTGCATTGGTCGGTCACTGTCATTGCCTTATGGCGAATTCACACTGCACGAGTTTAGGCAGACTTTCATTCGCCAACAAGTTTTTTGAAATTGCAGACAAAAGCCCAAAATCGGAGGTAAATCAGTGTTTGTTTACTCAATTAGACAATGTGAATGATCAAAAAAAAACAATGTAAGGGTGTAGAACAGTGTTCCCTGCATCTCCCCAAACATTTTCTCCTCCCTAATCATTCTAATTCTGTTCAGAGCTGACCATTTGATTGGTAAATTAATAAACTATTTGCAAGGGCACTCAAAAATATGTATGTATTTTTTACTTGTTCAAACTACCTAATTAAAATGAGCTGAAATAACACGATTCTTGAAATATCATTGGGACAACTTAATTTTTTATGTTCAATCCACATAAATTTGTTAAGTGTTAAGTTCATTTAATTTGTGTTGTGAGAACATGAAAGAATTGTGTAGAACCCTGCAGTTTTTACAGTGTGTGCAATGAGCACAAATAGGGATATCGTTGAAAAACATTGTCAGATTTTGCTGTATTTGGCTTAACCATTCTTGGGTGGCTTACCAATGTTTAGATGACTCTAATACATAAAATAAGTAAGCTGACCAAAGTTCTTATGACAAGAAGACTTTATTATAGACAAGGAATAGTGCAGATCCTCTGAAGTCGTCGGTCTTCAAGTAACTTAATCCAAAGTACTGCCTGCGAGACTCTACTTTGTAACAAAGGATGTAACCCCTCAGAGATTACCAAACTGCTGTGGTTGGGTCACAACTTTTGAGTCCCTGTAGGTCATTTGGTTCACACCTTTTCAGATGCAGATACTTGTTTGCATGTGAAACAAGCCACACAATCTATCAACATATAGAGTTATTTTGCATTCTTGTAGCCCGGTAGCAACTCTCACAACCTGGTACTGGACTGTGAGCCCTGATCTACACTACAAAACAGTTGTCAAAATCTTCACCCCTCTTAAGCTATTGAGTTTACATCTTCAGGTGTTCAAAGGGTTTCATTATCAGTAACTTGATATGTATTCAAAATTTCACACTTGTTTGGTATGCTGTCCCGGGAGAGAGCCCTAAGCTCATAAGATCCTCGAGGCCTGGGCTCCCTCTCGTAAGCAGGGTGAGAGGGGAGTTTGAGGTAGATCTTGATGAACTCCCCAGACTTGTTTCTGTGCTAATGACACATATAGGAATGGCTAAAGAGAGATATACGGCTTACTAAGAGCTCGACTATGGTGCCAATTTAGAATGTTCAGTTTACTTAGCTCGTGTGTTTTGGACTGTGGGAGGAAATATGGGAACCCGGGGAAAACGAAAATAGTTTATAAATAAACTTCACATGAATGAACAGCTAAACTATATGAACAAGTCGCCGTTTTGAATATACCTGTGTTTGTGTGGACAAGGACTCATTTTTGAGGACGCTGCTCTCTATTGTGAAGCTTCATGTGAGTGCTGAGGCTTCTTTTATGTTTAAAGCCCTTTCCACACTCACTGCATCTAAAACGCTCTCCTGAGTGAGTCTTCATGTGTTGCTTAATGGTGTCTTTGCGTGTGAGACTCTTTCCACACTCATCACATGTGAACACTATGGTTCCAGTGTGACCATCCATGTGGTTCTTAAGGTTAGTTTTGGTTGTGAAGCTCTTTCCACACTGAGCACATACAAACGGCTTCTGTCCGGTGTGACTTATCATGTGGTGTTTGAGTGTGCTTTTATATGGGAAACTTTTACCACACTCTGTGCATGTGTAAGGTTTTTCTCCAGTGTGAATCCTCATGTGGATCTCAAGGTCTTGTTTTTTACCAAAACTCTTTCCACACTGTTCACAGGTGTAAGGTTTCTCCCTAGTGTGAACTCTCATGTGAACATTCAGGTTCTGCTTTAGACTGAAACTCTTTCTACAATGTTTACAGCTGAAAGGCTTCTCTCCAGTGTGAATTCTCATGTGCAGTGCAAGGCTTCTTGGATTATAGAAGCTTTTTCCACACTGTTGGCATGTGTACGGCCTCTCCCCAGTGTGAATTCTCATGTGCAGTGCAAGGCTTCTTGGATTATAGAAGCTTTTTCCACACTGTTGGCATGTGTACGGCCTCTCCCCAGAGTGAATTCTCATGTGGGTTTTAAGGCTTTGTTTTCGACTAAAACTCTTTCCACACTGTTTGCAGGTGTTTGGTTTCTCCCCAGTGTGAACTCTCATGTGAACATCAAGGTTTGGCTTTTTTCTGAAACTCTTTCCACACTGTTTACAGCTGAAAGGCTTCTCTCCGGTGTGAATTCTCATGTGGGTTTTAAAGTCTTGTATTTGACCAAAACTCTTTCCACACTGTTCGCAGCTGTAAGGTTGCTCCCTAGTGTGAATTCTCATGTGGACTTTAAAGGTGCCATTTTGCCTAAAACTCTTTCCACACTGAGGGCAAGAGTAAGGCTTCTCTCCGGTATGAATTCTCATGTGCTCTGCCAAGTTTCCAGCATGATAGAAGCTTTTTCCACACTGTTGGCACATGTACGGCCTCTCCCCAGTGTGAATTCTCATGTGCCTGGTTAAGTTTCCTGTACTATTGAAGCTTTTTCCACACTGTTTGCAAGTGCAAGGTTTCTTCCTAGTGTGAACTTTCATGTGAACATCAAGGTTTGACTTTTGACTGAAACTCTTTCTACACTGTTTACAGCTAAAATTACACCCAGATTTGGATTTCCGAGGTCTTCCGTGTGATGAAGTCTTTTTAGTCAGTGTAGGTTTTTCATCAGTCATTATTTTTGGGGGTTTCTGCTGTTTCTCTTCTATTTCATTCTGTTGATGAGTCTCCTCTTTCAGCACCATCAGGTCTAAAAAAAAAAAAAAAGTTAACTTTAGTATGAAGGCTCAAAGTGACAAGCAAGAAATGGATGTTTTCACCTAAATATTAAAATGACCATTTACCAATACCATTTACTCTCCGTCATGTGGTTTTAAACATTTCCTTTATTGTGAAACACAGTAAGCTAAGTCTTTTTTATAGATTTTTTAAAAATATCTTCTTTATGTGCAAAACTGGAATATCACATAAAAGATGTGCAAATAAATCAGCGTTTCCATCCAATGAATCAAAGAGAACAAAATCGTCACTTCCTGATTAACTGGTGCCAAATACCAACAGTAAAAGCAGAATTTACTGCGATAGAAGAAGCTACATGAATCTTTTCTTTATTTAATAAATGACTTTCACCTCAGAGGACAATGCCGACACACAATGAACACGTGGTGACGTTTGAAGCCCTGAGACGCAGAGAACAGACACTCTGGAGGCAATTAATAATTTAATAACATTAATACTGAAACGGTTCAGACGTTTTAGAATGACCAAAACAACATTTCAGATGTTTTACAATGTGCTCAGCCTGCTGATTTGTCCATTCACACACATTTTCATCATCATATGATCTCTTATAACAAACCTTTTTTAACACACATACTGGAATTTGTTCAGTAAAAGTGCTTGCGTAGTTTACCTAAGTTTATCTTCTCTTATCGAATAAAAAGTTTGTCCTTTTCAGTTATGAGCATGTTTTTATGCCTATATTTCAAAAGTTATGTGCATCATGACGTTTCCATCAACCAATTTTTTATGCTCATAGCCTATCCAAAATGCACATAAAAATAGGTGGCTGGAAATGAAAGGCTAAGCGAGAATTACCGCTTCATCTTTAAAAAAAAGGGGAGGAGACCGACCGAAACTCAGAGTTTAGAGAATAAAACCTGCTAATGACCAGGTTAGTTTCACAGAGTAAGTGACCACGGTGACTGACTCCGAGTTAAAGTTACCTCTCTTTCAGAAACAGGCTACTTAAACAAGTGTCTTCATGACTACACATACAAAGAAAAATAATACAATTAGAAATTATGACTTTGCAACATCAAGCAGCTTTAGGCATGGGCCAATATAAGATTCTGACGGTATGATAACCTTGAATAAAAATATCACGGTTTCACTGTACTGTGATTACTGCTCTAAAATATATTCTTTTTAAATGTCTGGGTAAAAAACAAACACCACCCCCCCCCCCCCCCCTTTAAACACAATATATTTTCATTTGAGAATTTTTTTAAGTATGTTGGAGCAGTAAACATGTCAGGCTGAATAATTCAAATGCATCATTGACTTCTGCTGTCTTCATTTGTTTCAAAACAGATTTCTTTACAATTTAAAACGGCATCTTTGGATATCTTTTCTGATGGAGATACTGTTGTCCTGAAAAATGTAAAACAAAATGTAAAAAAAACCTTACATATACAGTAGAAAATATTGGCGGTTTTAAAACCTCGAGTTTTTTTTCAAACCGCGGGATACCTTGAAAACGGTTATCGTCCCATGCCTAAGCAGCATAACACTGTTTTTAGGATCTAAAAATTCATTCCTTGAAAAAAGTCTCAAGCAAAAAGATTCCAATGGCGCTGCCTGCTGGTACGTGAAGAATATGGTCAATACTGACGAACTTTACACTCAAATGTTTGCATATCATCAGCATGCTGTAATTCATTTCTTAAGCAGCAAAAGTCATTTTTAGACTAGTTTGTTGGCCAGTTGTAGTCAGTGCAATGCTAAACGTTATTGTTCCACTATAATTTGTTCATTTTGTCTCACGTCATCCCACAGCAACATCATATAGTTTAGAATACTGTACAATGTTTTATAACAATTAATTATTTTTGTGTCCATTTCATACTGTAAACTAGAGTTTCTGCAGGTTTCACCAAGATAAATTTAAGACTTTTATAGACATTTTTAAGACCATTATGACTGAAATGTTAGACTCATAAAGGGCTAAAGGCTAAGGAATTTTTCAAATGGCCCAGATGGAAAAGATTTTTAATTGCCCTATCAAAAAATAATATAATTTAATACATTTAATAACACAATAATAAATGAAAAAAAAAAAATATATATATATATATATATATATATATTTTTTTTTTTTTAAATTAATTAATTTATTGTTTTTAGATATTTCTTAGCAAAAGATCTTAAATATTGTGTAAAAATAAGCAAGCTCTACTTGTATCCACACACTTTTTTCCAAACTAAACTTTCTTTTAAAAAATAATAAAAATGAAAAAATGCTTTAAAAGTTTTAAAAACTACAATAACCTAAATCTATGCACAACAATCTGTCCAGGTCGATGTCCTCAGCAGTAAATACATGGAGCATGTTTAAACAAATGTTATTGTGAGGTAAATAATTAAACCATTATGATAAATAGAGTTAAAATGATCTTTTTAAATAATAAGTTGAAAGTTTTATTGAGATGGATTGTTGGTGATTGTATGGGTTTTGGCCAGATTGGGTAGCAAAACATAAACAAAGTAAAATGAGGACTTGTTTAAAATAAGATTTAAGACCTACAACACAATATTTCAGTAAATTTAAGACTGTTTAAGGCCTATCTAATTTTTTAATTTTGGAATTTAAGACATTTTAAGACCCAGCTGAAACCCTGTTTAAACGCAATAGCCCTGGTAATTAGTTATTATAATAATGATGTAATTCTAACTCAAATACTATCTGTGAGAACTAGTAGAAGAAGTTGATGAAAAATGGGAATTGTGATCAATATGACATATGCAAATGGAAAGTACTAAGCCAACACTATCACTGTAATAGCAGATATCTTCTATAAGAATACTGTAGGTCAAATATTGTCAGCTCACTCAAACTTTTTTAATTTATTGTTTTTATTTATTTTATAAAGCGCCAGTGCTCAAGGACACTTTACAAACAGTAGGAGAACAAGTAAAGCAATAACTTTACTAATGCATAATAATACTAATAATACATAAAATAATGACAAAAGACATGAGAACAAGTGACGAAAGAAACTCATTCCTGTCTTTCAATGGCTGTTTCCATCCACCTATTTTGCATATGCGCATAAAAAAACGGTTGATGGAAACGTCATGGTGCGTATAAATTTTGAAAATGCACATAAAAAACTTATGCGCATAACTGAGTAGGATAAACTTTTTATTAGATGAGAAAAGATGTGCATGAATCACGATGGAAACACTTTTACCGAACAAATTTCAGTATGCGCATTAAAAAAGGTCATGTGATGATATAAATGTGCGTAAATGGACAAATCAGCAGGCTGAGCACACTGTAGAACCATCTGAACTGTTGTTTTGGTCATTCTAAAACACCTTACCGTTTAAGTATTAGTGTTATTATATTATTAATGACCTCCAGAATCAAGAGCGTCTGTGCTCCGCATCTGACACCTTCAAACGCCACCGCTTTATGATGAAGAAAAGATTGAGGCAGCTTCTCTTATCGCAGCAAATTCCATTTTTACTGTTGATATTTGATACAAACGCTGCTTTATTTGCACGTCTTTTATGCGATAATCCAGTTTTGCGCATAAAGTTTATTTGCCTTTTTGGATGGAAACATAGCTCCTGGGTGTTTATGTGCATTTAGGAGAACTAGGCAGCACACTCAGGGCTGCAAGATGGATTTAATTTAGTATTCTTATTATTAAAAAAAAATCTGAATGAGGATCAAATGACTGAGTTGGTCTTAGAGAATGAAAACCAACCTGTTTGTTCCTGCAGATCTTCCTGTTTGACTGTGAACGTTTCTTCAATCTTTAGGTCTTCAGTCTCCACTTTAATAAACGCCATCTTTAAAACAGTGTGGAGATCAGTTGCTTCAGCAGGAGTTTTTCTCTGTGTTTGGACACTTTATCCTGTTTAAAATGAACAAAACAATGAACAGAAACAAAAAACTTCTCTTCAACACTTGCTTCAACAGTTTCTTTATATGAGAGTAATTGACAAAAAGAAATCAGGTAAGTCTGAGTAAGAAACAATAGCCACAAATGAGCTAATTAAAACTAGTACTCCATTTCTCCATTTTTGGAAAGACATTATGCTATTTAATAAATTAAACCTTCATTAAAACACTTATTACACACATCTCTGTAATGTTTAGGCATGTTGTTTCTTTATTGTTTTGTTTGTTTCATTTACTTTATTGTCTGCTTACAGAAATGTTGTAGCACTTTTTTTGCACAAGACAAATTCCCTCTCTGGGACAAAAAGTTTATCCTATCTTTATTCAAACAATTGTCCTCATTACTGTGAGTAAAGAGTACTACGTTGCATAAAGGGTTAAATAATATTGTCAACAGCAGGTACATTATTTACCACTAAATGAAAAAAAAAGAAACTTTAATCAATCGCTTTATAAGTGTAAACACTTCAAAACAAACCTTTCTCCAGTTGAATCACAACGCGGGAGCGGCGCGGGTATATGACGTCACACATCACGCCAAAATAAAAGTCTTTTATTTTAACCTTTTTTTTGCCACTTCTTCCTCTTCTTGTGTTTTTTGGCGGTTGGCAACCAGCTTTTGGAGCATTACCGCTAGGATCTGGATAGAGTGTGATTCAGGAGTTAACTAACCCATGTATTTCTTATAATGAAACAAAGAGCTACAATATATATGCACATGTATAAAAAAACATATATATATATATATATATATATATATATATATATATAGTTTTAACAATACTTTTGATTTCTGACTTGCTGTATTTTATGTTAATGTCTATCGTAGTTTTATGTGCTGCTTGTTTTGCCAACTTGTCTGCCATCTCATTCACACTGACCCCTATGTGTGCTAGTACCCACAACAATGAGATGATAACTCCTGATTTTATGAGATTATTTCCCATCTGCACTATTTCGTAAATGATGTCCTGCCGCGACTCTGGTACTAAATGTTTTATACTCATAAGTGCTGAACTTGAATCAGACGCAATGACTGCTTTAATTGGTTTATTTTCCTCAACCCACTTTAGAGCCAACCATATCGCTACCAATTCTGCTGTATACCACTGCTAAATTATTACTTTTGCAGCTTCAATCTTTAACGTTGGAATACTGTATGACACTCCTACCCTTTGTCCAATTCTTGATGCATCTGTGTATATTTCAGTTGTTTCATTGTATTTTTCTTTTATATAATTTTCTTCTCATTTACTGTCAATCTCAGCTCTTGTTTTTCTTTCATTATTTCAAAATCAACTTCCAAATCACCAAGCAGCCATGTGGGAACTACTGGAAATACTATAGTGGGCGAAATTGTTAGTGTGTCTTTTTCCATATTATTTATTTTACTTCATATTATCCATCCATAACCTTTAACATCCTGTTTCTCTCGTTCTTGGCACTGCATCAGAACTGTTTGTATTATGTGATTGTTATTATGACTTTTCAACTTTGCCCAGTATACTACTGCCAGTTGATCCCTTCTAAGGCTAAAGGCATCTCTACCATCTCAACTTGTTATGCTGCTACCGGTGTGGTTTTCATGGATCCACAACATACTCTTAGTGCTTAATTTTGGATTTTATCTAACTGTTTTAATGTATTAGCAGCTGATCCATACACCATACAACCATAGTCAATCACTGATCTTATTAACCCTGTATAAATTGTTTTTAATGCCATTCTACTAGTACTTAAGTCTACACCACATAGGCACCTCATCACATTTAACACTCTCTTACATTTGTCAATCATTTTCCTAATATGTGTGTTCCATGTGAGTCTCCTATCAAACCACAGTCCCAGATATTTAAAAGATTCAACATTCTCCAACTCTTTACCCCCCACTCTCAATTTTAATTCCCCTCTTGTTTTCTTTTTGGTAAATAGCATTACTTTTGTTTTTCTTGAGATATTCGAAATCCCCACTTAACTGTCCAATCCTGCACTGTATTTAATATCTGTTGCATTTTCTTCACTATAAATGTTGTTTCTCCCTCTTTTCCAAATCGCACCATCATCTGCAAATAATGCAACCCCTGTATTATTTTCTATCTCCTTAAAGATCCCATCAAACATTATAGAAAACAAAAAAGGGCTAATGATGCTTCCTTGTGGTGTACCATTTTCTACTCTGTAGCATCCACTAAATGTACCATTAATTTTTACTATTATAGATCTTTCTGAAAGGAATTTTTTAACCCATCTCAGTATCCGTCCCTTAATTCCTAACTGGTCAAGTTTGATTAACACTCCATCTATCCACAACATGTCATAAGCATAAACATGTTTAAAAATACGGCTTTAACTGATTCCCTGTTTACTTGTGCTTTTTTAATATCATCTTCCAGCCTTAAAATTGGATCCATTGTCCCTCTAGCTTTCCCAAATCCACTTTGGTAATTTCCTAGTTTTCCTTTAGTTTCAACCCAGTAAACTAATCTGTCATTAATCTTTTTTTTTCCATCGTTTTCCCTTTTTTGCCACTTACTGTTTTAGTCATGACTTATTGATACATTTCTCCCATGTTTTTCACTTTACACTATATCTACTCTCTCTCTCTCTCTCTCTCTCTCTCACAAACCTTTAATCTAAACATTTTAAGGCAATTTTGAGAAACTTTTTAAATCCAGTTCATGATGACTTGCATGTCTACAACACATTACTTCCTATTAATATCCAAATCTCATCCTCATAATTATGACCTCTTTATTTCTATTTCTACAACTTCATAGACCTGTATAGGGTTTCTTTTTTCATATGAATTGTCGTCTCTTATTATCTGTGTTCCACGTTTCCTGCCATTCTTTAGCAATATCTTCAGGAATAATATTTAATTTACCTTTACTTACAGAAGCATTAAAGGGGTAGTTCACATAAAAATTACAATTCTGTCAAATAAAGAGAATACAGAGGCTAAACAGCCACTATATGGTTCAACAGTTCCTACTTTGGCTGCTTTTTTCAACATTTTCTTGCACACATAATGTTCTTGGAACTCGATTACAATTGAACCACTAAAGTCACATGGACTGTTGTTTTTGATTCCTTTCCTGGACTTTGAGCATCCCGGGACTCTTGTTGTCTATGACAGACGAGGGAGCTCTCTGATTTCATCTAAAGTTTCTTCATTTGCTTTCTGAAGATGAGCAAAGTTCTCAAGGGATTGAAACAACAGGTAGAGGGACAATCGTTCTCGGGTGCCTATTGTACACTATAACGCATGCCTCCCACCACTGCTGATATACAGCCACATCGCACTGCTTTTAAAATTTATTTATTTTTAATATTGCAATGACAACAGGCCATTACTACAAATAGAAATACAAAAACTGTAAGCACTGCTACTCGTGTGATATTACTTATATATTCATTCATTTTCCTTAAAGCTTAGTCCCTTTATTAATCAGGGGTTGCTATAGTGGAATGAACCGCTAACTTACACAGCACATGCTTTACGCAGCGGATGCCTTTCCAGCTGCAACCCATTATTGGGAAACATGCATACACTTTCATTCACACATATCGTATGCATACCGCATGTCTATGGACATGTCTATGGTGGAAACTCCACACAGAAATGCCAACTGACCCAGCTGAGGCTTGAATCAGCAACCTTCTTGCTGTGAGGCGATCGTGCTACCCACTGCACCACTGTGACGCCTCACATGTATACTTATTTGAGGTATTAAACTGGTATTGGTGAAGAACTATGCTTACTAATGGTTGTTATTTTTAAACGTGTGAAAAGGCACCATTCAGATGTAACGATTTGGGGAATCAAGCATGTATTGTTATAGACACCTTTGCTTATTTGTCTTAAGAGATGTAAGGCAGGTCCTGTTTATGTAATGCTTTAGGCTATCAAGTTGGTATTGGCATGAACAGCTATACCTGTTAACAGGTTTCTTATATGTAAAACGGTCCTATTCAGTTAATGGTCTGGCCTATTAGACAGCTATTAACAAAGATGATTGCACATGATGATGGTCATTTATTTAAATGAATATGTGACACAAGTATTTAAATTCATTGTTGCAAACAAGTTACAAGAGTAAGTGCAGTTGTTGTTTTATGTGATGTTCACCACTGTAATTACACCATGGTGAAAAAGAAGTCTGAGAAATGCTGTAGTTGGTGTAGGTGGAGCAGGTTAATCACATTAAAAGTTATGCATTGTGTAGATATGAAAGTGCACTCTTGTCACTGAATTACCCTGTATAAACTGCCTATACAATAATTTTACTTGTGATGTAATTATTTTCTAATTATAAATATATAGATGCATGACAGATTTAATAGTGGACTCCAGAAAGGTAAGACCAAAGCTTGAAATTGCACCATGTGAGTGCATGAGACCAATAGAAGATCAAAACATGAGCTATATGGAGCAATCGCTCGCTTTTAGCAACGTCTAATCATATTGTTTTATCCCACCTTATCCCACATTGAATCAACTGCATTGATTCCTTTGTCTATTAGACTAGTTTCAATTGGATTTCAGAATGTCACTATGCAGAGTGAGTGCATTTTCCCTCCTTCTCCTGGTAAGGAGATAAAGCTGTATAATAGAATTAGTTTTATTTCAGATAATATAAATCAAATATTAGCAACAAAAGACCAATTTCATAATGCTTTTAGTGTAAAAGACTTCAATTTAAAGCAAAACAGATGCTGGAAAACTGGATCAGATATATGGCACTTTACTCACACCTGATTACCTCTGCAGATTATACACAACATTTTACGGCACCTGGAATGAACACAAATGAGTTTGATGTTACAGTGTTTCTCATCCATTTGTGATTAATGTACAAACAATTATCTACAAAGGCCAAAAGTAGCAAAAAAAGTTTGTGACAGTATGTTATCGCTTTACTGTGTTAAAAGGAAAAGGTTTTGTCACAGGGTATCTTATATATGCTTTTGTGAATGTCTATGCATATTTGTATGCACAAACACAATTAATAATTAGAGGGGAAAACATCTTTGTTACATACAAGGTGAATAAGAGGCATAGAGAGAGCTGAGCTGCTCACACATGTTCTGTTCAACTAAAAACCGAAGGAAAGAAAACTAAATTGGCACAGAAACAAGTTACATTTTAATCGTTAAAATCTATAGACACTTTTAGAAAGAAATAATTGACCTGTTAAGAGTGTGTTGACAGTCTTACAGAAACCAGTAATGAGCTGCATGTGCTTTAAGAGAAATAAAAGACTCTAAACTCACATAAAGAACAAGTTCAGTGATAAATAAATGACTAAAACATTGCTAATAGTTAGCTCATGTCAATGTATTGACTGAACTTAACAATTAAAACCTCACTGTGAAGTTTAGAAATTGTTTCTTTTAATGAATGATAATATATCACTGTATCATAGGATAAGACTTACATAACTATTATAGAAGTGAAATTATGAATGTGAAATTTCAAATCAAAGTACCTCAACATAATTATATCAACATTAACTACAAAATGCAGCAGCTAAAATAAAAAATAAGCTTCCATCAATAGTCATATAAAAAACAGCAACAAATCATATGAAGATGGCTAAAGTCAACTTATTTTCCCAATACATCATTATTTCTCTGTAAAACTGGTTTGTAAAGCTGATGAACTTCCCATCCCCCACAGTATGTGTCTTGAGTCTTCACTGCTCTCCACTGCTCATTTGCATATTTATACCAGCATTAATGGGTGCCAATTGTGTCTTATCCAATCACATTCCAGATCCAGTAGCTCGGCAGGGCTGTGTTTATATATTCTGGGTTCCTAATAGAATCTTCATTGGCTTATTTAGCTATAAGAGAACAACTTTGGAGGACAAACTACGATTGTAAATTCCTACATTGGGATTATTACCAACAACAACAAAAGAAAAAACCCACTGAGGCCATTTCTCATCCCACTTCTTCATTGAAGACTGAAAAGGTAAGTTGCACATTCTGAATTTACACTCAAATATTATCTGAATGCTAACATTATAATGTATCAAAACTAATCATGTGTGGATGCATTTTTCAACGTTGTATTAAGTTCTTCAGTCAAAAGCCTCTTTACAACTTTTTATTTTTTTGTTTGTTTGTTTATTTGGTTATAAATATTGTTTTTATCCTGATAAATGGACTGTAGCCCAAATAAGTTTCAACCTATTACATATATAGGTTGGAACCTGGCAGGAAATTTAGGAGAATTTGATGTTTCCCCATTTAAACATACAAAGAGGCAGTAATATCAGTGAATGCAAGTGAATGATTTTAAAACTATGGATAAAGAAAGAAATGCAATCGTTTAAAGAAAATGCGACCTCTTACCAACCTACCAGAAGGCAAAGATCTAGTGGGGGTAAATGTTTTTTTTTTTCAATTAAAAGAAATAATGATGGTCTTACAAATACAAAACAGAAAGCAGATAAAGTATAAAGTAGAAAACGAGGCAGAAATGTATCAATAAGTCATGACTAAGAGTAAGTGGGGGAAAAAGCTAAACAAAAAAGACTTTTATTTTGGCGTGGCGTGTGACGTCATAAGGCTGCGCCGCTCCAACACTGTGATTGAAATGGAGAAAGGTTTGTTTTAAAGCTTTTACACAGATGTAAACCGACTGATTAAAGTTTCAGGTTGTTCATTTAATGCTTAATGTACCTACTGTTGACAATATTATTTTAACCCTTTATACAACGAAGTACTATTTTACTCACAGTGAGGTCTATTGATTGAATAAGATAGGATAAACTTTATTTGTCCCCGAGAGGAAATTATTGTGCAAATAAGTGCTACAACGTTGCTGTAAGCAGATAATAAAATAAATAAAACAAACAAAACAATTAAGAACATACCTGAATAAAGTTTAAATAAAGCAACAGTAAAGTGTGTAATAAGTGTTTTAATGAATGTTTAATTTATTAAATAGCATAATGTCATTCTATTCGAAGTATACATCACTATATAAGAAATGAAGTACTAGTATTAATTAGCTCATTTGTGGCTATTGTTTCTTACTCTTTTACCTGATTTCTTTTTGTTAATTATTCTCATTAAAAGAAGATGTTGCAGCAAGTGTTGAAGAAAAGTTATTTTGTTTTTGCTCATTGTTTTGTTTATTTAAACAGGACATTTTTATTGTTTTGTTCATTTTAAACAGGATAAAGTGTCCAAACACAGAAAAACTCCTGCTGAAGCGACTGATCTCCACACTGTTATAAAGATGGCGTTTATTAAAGAGGAGAGTGAAGATGTGAATATCGAAGAAACATTCACAGTCAAACAGGAAGATCTGCAGGAACAAACAGGTTGGTTTTCATTCTCAAAGACCAACTCAGTCATTTGATCCTCATTCAGATATATTTTAATAATAAGAATACTAAATTAAATCCATCTTGCAGTCCTGAGTGTGCTGCCTAGTTCTCCTAAATGCACATAAGCACTCATTGAAAGACAGGAATGAGTTTCTTTCATTACTTGTTCTCATGTCTTTTGTCTTTCGTTTTATGTATTATTAGTCTCTCATCTTCTCTACCTTCTTAATATTAATGCTTCTTGTTCTCCTACTGTTTTTGTAAAGTGTCCTTAAGCACTGGCGCTATATAAAATAAATAAAAACAATAAATTAAAAAAGTTTAACTGTGCTGAGGATATTTGACCTACAGTACTTTCATAGAAGATATCTGCTATTACGGTGATAGTGTTGGCTTTGTACTTTCCATTTGCACATGTCATGTTGATCACAATTCCTTTTTTTCATCAACCTCTCTACAGGATTTAACTTGTTTCTAGTAGTTGTTAGTTCTCACAGCTAGTATCTGAATTGCATCATTATTATAATATCTAATTACCAGGGCTATTGTGTTTAAACAGGGTTTCCGTGGGGTCTTAAAATGTCTTAAATTCCAAAATCAAAAATTTAGGCTTTAAAAAGGCTTAAATTTACTGAAATATTGTGTTGTAGGTCTTAAATCTTTTTTAAACAAGTCTTCATTTTCCTTTGTTCATGTTTTGCTACCCAATCTGGCCAAAACCCATACAATTACCAACAATTCATCTTAATAAAACCTTAAACTTTTAATTCAAAAAAGTCATTTTAACTCTATTTATTATAATGGTTTCATTATTTTCCTTACAATAACATTTGTTTAAACGTGCTCCATGTATTTACTGCAGAGGACATCGACCTGGACAGATTGTTGTGCATAATTTAGTTTATTATAGTTTTTAAAACGTTTAAAACATTTGTCAATTTTTTTTATTTTAAAGAAAGTTTCTTTTTGTATGGATACAAGTAAAGCTTGCTTTTTTACACAACATTTAAAATCTTTTGCTAAGAAATATCTAAAATATAAATTTTTTAAAATATTTATTTATTATTGTATTATTGGTGGCGCAGTAGGTAGTGCTGTCGGCTTACAGCAAGAAGGTTGCTGGTTCGAGCCTCGGCTGGGTCAGTTGGCATTTCTGTGTGGACTTTGTATGTTCTTCCCATGTTTGTGTGGGTTTCCTCTGGGTGCTCCGGTTTCCACCACAAATCCAAAGACATATGGTACAGGTGAATTGGGTAAGCTAAATTGTCTGTGGTGTATGAATGTGAATGAGTGTGTATAGGTGTTCCCCAGTGATGGGTTGCAGCTGGAAGGGCATCCACTGCGTAAAAAACTAATGCTGGATAAGTTGGCAGTTTATTCTGTTGTGGCGACCCCAGATTAATAAAGGGACTAAGTTGAAAAGATAATGAATGAATGAATGTATTGTATTATTAAATGTATCAAATTATAATATTTTTTGATAGGACAAATACAAAATCTGGGACATTTGAACAATCCCTTAGCCTTTAGCTCTTTATGAGTCTAAAATTTAATTCTTAATGGTCATAAAACCATGGAGGCCCCCAATTTTAAATTTGCTGAATGAAATGGACACTAAAATAATTAATTGTTTAAAACATTGTACAGTATTCTAAACTATATTGGTGTTGTGGGACAACGTGAGACAAAATGAACAAATTATAGTGGAACAATAACATTTAGCATTGCCAGTGGCGGATTTAGGCGTGGGCTATATGGGCCCAGGGTGGCATTTTGCTGGTGGCAAATGGGGGCAAACTTACTAAATTAAGTTTGGGGAGAAAAGCGCAATGTTTATGATATGTGGGGGGCGAAGCGGCCCAGAATCACGGTGGCAGGCTAGATGACCGTCATTTCCCGGTGCTCCCTATGACCAGTCTGCCCCTGAGTTTTATCGTTTTCTGTCATTTTATTATTCCTGATCATTTCTCCAATAGGCAATATAATTGGAAGTTCTCAAACAATAGCATATGAGACCAGGTCACTGCTATCACATCATTGACAATTGATGTACGTCCCTGTTTCTCTTTGTGCTCTGTTTATTCTGAGAGCTGATGCTGAGGATTCTTAGAGATTTTGACTCTTGAAATTGTTAACCCTGGGTCATTCTAACACTGGATAAAAAGAATCCTGTGTTATCTGTAATCTCGTTCCACACTGCTCATGCTATACCTGGTGTTAATTAACAGATGTTTCACATTGGCAAACCCCTGGTTAACATTATTATTTGTATATTTATGTTGTCAATGTCCCTGATTGGACAAACAGCAGGTCACCTTTTTAGATGGCATTTCTGCATCTTGTCGGGTAAACAATATCTGGAAATCAGGAGAAATACCAGCCTTTTGGAAAAAAGCTATTTTTATACCAATACCTAAACCGGGAATAGATCATTGAAATAATCATCGTCCAACAGCACTTGAGATGGGTTTTAGAGGAAATTTGCCTAATTTTATTTAAAAAAAATTATCCAACAGTATTTCGTGTGCGTATTAAAAATATATTATCTGAATTGCATATACAAGATTCAGGAGTACCCCAAGGAAGTATACTATCAGTAACACAATTTAGTATTAAAATTAATAATATTGTAAATGTTATTGGGAATAATATATTTTGTAGTTTATATGTAGATTATATATGTATTTGTTATAAAGGGAAAAATATGAATACAATCGAGAGACAAATTCAGATATGTATAAATAAAATGTATGACTGGTCAGTTTTAAATGGTTTTCAATTTTCTAAATCAAAAACTGTATGCATGCATTTTTGTCTTTTAAGATCTATGCATTTAGATCCAGAGCTTTTTTTAGATAGAGAACCTGTACAAGTTGTGAAAGAGGTAAAGTTCCTAGGAATGAGTTTTGACCAGGGGCGTTGCTAGACATAAAGCTCTACTGGGCCACGTGCCCCCTCAAAAAAAAAAAAGATATATATATATATCTAAAAAAAATCGCACAGGAATATCAGCATATTAATATAGGCTTTGCTAAAAGGCTGGTCAAATGTCTTTTTTTACAGAAGCTAACAGACGCGCATGCTGCGACCACAGTGATGAGTCAACAATCGCATATATTTTGACTTATTTAAAGTAGGATATAGGCTACGTCATACATATAGGTGTTTAACCCCCAGGGGTCGAAGACCGTGTATACACATTTTGATGCGTCTTCTCATAACGCTAAAAAAACCTAAAAATTACACTTTCAGTTTTGATCGTACAGATAAGATCTAGTATATAGATCAAGTCTAAGTGTCTAGTTTTTATTGTGTACACTCACAATGACAACAAATGTGTGTGTGCTTTTGCAATGTAAGGATAATAAAAGTGTAGGCATTCTCTCTTTTCTCTCTCCGCAAACTGTTTAGAAATGCGTCAGTAAAGTGCACTGAAACTCAACGAAAACAAAACGCACAGATAACTGGACAATGAATATTTGAACCTATCGGTTTACAATATAATGATGCCCTGTTTTTCTTTATTGGTGATAATGGTCAGGAATATTGGACCATTATTGCCTTTTTAGCATAAGCAGAGGAGAGAAACTAGCCAGACAGTAATGTGTGAATTTTTGAGCAGGCTAAATCTAAAGAAACACCTGTATGTTTTTAGTAAGTGTCCTTTTTTTTCTCTTTTATTCTTGCCATAATAACCAACAGCACACAATGAGAAAGGTGCACATTCCAGCCTTTATGCAGATGCTGTACAGGTGTGTCTCGTGTCTGCGAGGCATGTTCAGCTGTTACCCCAGAACTTTTTTTTTTTTCTGATGCGTTTACCAGTCAGGCACAGAATGAACAAGTATTCCCTGTCTGCTTTACAAATTATAGAAAAACATTTTGTTGTAATTATATATATATATGAATAAAAACAGGCCATTTACAGCGTTCAAATCCTTGTCTTATCAATATGACCAAAATGACATTATGATCAATTTAGGAGCATATTGTAGGCTAGACACCCCAGTGAGTCAATGTGCGTAAAAGTAGGAACAAGATTTTCTTTAAAATGTACATTAAAGTTTATTATGAAGCCAACTGGAGTCGTTTTTAGTTACAGAAATTTACTTTCTACTATCTGAAAAATCGCCAGACCGGAAGTGACGTCTGATCAGAGAGATATATAAACGCATATAAACAGTATGAAGACATCTGATCGCGGTGCGCATTTGCATGCTGAGATAAGATATTCTGAGAGATTCACACAAACGACGGACCACAGCCATACAATCATGAGCCTGTGGACAGAACAGCAGTCAGGCCCGTCTTTTTTAACTGAGAGGCCAGTTTCATAACTGAGAAAGCAGCATACGATGTGACCGTGAGCTTCAAAAAACATGTTTTGGCAAGCCAGGCTCATTTACAATCTTGATTTAAGTATTCTGTTTTAATAATTTTAAACCATTCAGGCTGCAAAAGATGAAAGAGAAGCTAATTCAGCATAGATCGCAGATTTCTGTGCGCATCACGCACCGCGCATTACCAAACGCACGTCCCTTTTATATCATTTCAAGCAGTCATAGCTTAATTCATACTGTAAGAGTTAAAAATGTGTTTAAATAAAGTTGGATTCTACTCTCGTGATATCTCATGTACAGAGGGGAAAGGAAGAAGAGAACGAGAAGTGAAGCGAGAGAGTTGCACGAAAGTAGTCTGTGAATTCATGCAGAGATTATGCTGAAAAACGCTGTGAAAATAAACCATGTGTTCTAAGTGCAGAAGTTGAGTTTGACTCTTCTATCCAGTGGCCTTAACAGAAAGGGTAATAGCCAACAACCCACGGATAAAACTCTGTAAGAAAAAATTGTATAAAGCCTCATTGGGCCGAGTTTTACAATACAATAGAAAGTCTTAAAGAACACAAACAGTTCAGCAGCACTGCTTTTGGTCTCTCTAAACGCGCTCTCTTCTCTTGACACGTGCTGCTCTGTGTTTTTTGTCTGTAAACAATATCGAGAGGTTAGTAACTGAACTCCTTTCAATATCACTGACTCGATTAATTAAATACGAAAGCTGTGTAAAGTGCTGTCTATTGGCGTGTTGTCCTTTTTTCCGATTAAATCTCTCAAATTATCATATGTGATCTCTGTTATTATTGACTTCTAAACTGATAAGGGAAAAACGTCAAAAACACACACAAGATATCTTAAACTGTTACTGTTCAATGTTGTGCTTAACGGTAGTGTAATACAATATTGAAAATTCAGGGTTCAATAATGAATAGAATCAATTTTGATAATTCAAGATGTTTCAGGGAGCAGGTCAACGCACACACACACAGCGCTATGATAAAGCATGCAAAATGCCATATGTTTGTTTATTTAAAAAATGTTATATGCGAAATAAACGCTGAAAAAAATGCTTTTGATATGCTATAAATGGTAATGAATTAGCTATCTACCACTAACAAGTAGGCTAATATGCAAAGATGTGCTGTTCAAAAATTAGTTTGTTAGTTATAAAAAATACTGATGTCCACATTGGCTCTGGTGCATTAAATAATAATATTAAGATTTTTTTAAATCACAGAATATAAAAAATAGTATCGAATGTTGATATTTTTGGAAGGGATCATCTTAAAGTTGTAAATTCCAGCATCGTGACAACACTACAGTTATAGCGAAGATTATTATATCCATTAGCAATATGGGTAATTATATTGCATGTATATTTTACATTTCAAAAAGTTAAGGATTGAAACTCTTTAAAAACAGCAATTTTTTCCAGTATCTTATTGAAAGCATATTTAGTTTTTATAATTCAGCTTTCGCCAATCATTAATGATTAAATGTTTTAAGTTTAGGGAATAAAAAGTTTTTTTTTATGGTTTGTTAACTCTGTTATGGATGAATTTACTAACATGTACACTCTAAAAAAAAATTCTGTAAAAAAACGGTAAAACGTACTGGCATTTACATTTTCACACTCTCACAACCGAGCTGGGATTTACCGTTAATCCAGTCAGACTCAGGCAGGTGCAGAGCAGAGGGCGTGCAGAGGAGTAGGACTGCTGGGACGTCACTTCCCGCGCACGGCAGTTTAGAAAAATACAGACAAAGAACTGTAAATTAACAGATAGCATGTTTACTGACGAGGAAAACACATAAAAATGTAAAAAATCATTAGGTAAATGCTTGTTTGAATTACATTTAACCACTTACAGTTCAGTTTTACCTGAATGTAAAAAGTCTGATCTTATTAACAATATTAAACGTAATTCACTGTTGTATTGTCCATGGCCGGTTCAGACAAGACAACAATCATTTTAAATAACGATAAAAAGGTAATAACGCAGTCTTTTAACTAAAATATTGTGATATGTTTTATTAACTGTACTTACCAGGGGAAAACAGGAAGAACTACGTCCTGGTGTTCATCAAACGCTGTCTGAGCTGCGATTCCTTTCCCATAATGCAATTCGAAAATGTATATAAACGGAAAAACACCCGTAATACGTGTAGTACGGAAAAAATCTGTTAAAATATACAGTCATTTTACTGTTATTGTACAGATTTTTTTACAGTGTAGAAATAACAATAAATCATAGCAAGAAACATCCTAATACATAGTTATTAAATTGGAACTAAATTGACAGTAACAATTTACAGTTTTACAACTTTTTAGCCAAACATTCTACTCGCTATAACTGCAAAGATCACACGACACTGAAATCAGGATTAAAATATTTTTAAATTGTCCAGTGTGTGATTTAATGAAATATTCAGTTTTCCTTTTGTAATTGTGGTAATAGTATTGACAGTTTACAGTTTAAACATTTGAAATTTCAAATATTGCTTAATTATTATTATTTATTTTTTTTGATTGCGCAATGATACATGATGGGAAAATAACTCACTAATTTGGACATCAATAATTTTTGGTAATTTAATCTTTGAATAAATAAACAAATAAATATTCAAAGTAAATAAATAATAAAAATAAATAATCAAAAATGTAACAATTTTTTAAAGCTGAAAAAAGGATGGCTTTGGTCACTAAATGTACCTGCAACTATAGAATCACCCATATAGTTCATGGAGAGCAACATGTTTTTGTGGAGTTTACTTGCAAAACTTTTTAAGACTTAATGAAAACTAATGTTTTATTTCTTTATTTCAGACTTAATTGAAGAGAATGAGGGGAGTAAAGAGGAGAAACATCATGACAAAATTGACGAAAAAAGTCAATTACAGACTGATGGTATTTTGAAAAGGGGAGACAAGAATTGTTTCACCTGCACTCAGTGTGGAAAGAGTTTTGGAAGACAAAGCAGTCTTAAAATTCACATAAGGATCCACACTGGTGAGAAACCATTCACATGCACCCAGTGTGGGAAGACTTTCAGCCAAATATCAGCCCTTAGCAAACACAAAAAAATCCACACTGGAGAGAAATCTTTCACATGCACTCAGTGTGGGAAGAGTTTCAGCACATCATCATCCCTTAATAGTCACATGAGGATCCACACTGGAGAGAAACCATTCACATGCACTCAGTGTGGGAAGAGTTTCAGCACATCATCATCCCTTAATAGTCACATGAGAATCCACACTGGAGAGAAACCATTCACTTGCACTCAGTGTGGGAAGAGTTTCAGCAAATCATCATCCCTTAATCTACACAAGATGATTCACACTGGAGAGAAACCATTCACATGCACTCTGTGTGGGAAGAGTTTCATCCAATCATCATCCTTTAATCTACACATGAGGATTCACACTGGAGAGAAACCATTCACATGCACCCATTGTGGGAAGAGTTTCATCCGCTCATCATCCCTTGATCTACACATGATGATCCACACTGGAGAGAAACCCTTCACATGCACCCAGTGTGGGAAGAGTTTCAGCCAATCATCACACCTTAATCTACACATGATGAGCCACACTGGAGAGAAACCATTCACATGCACTCAGTGTGGGAAGCGTTTCAGCATATCGTCATCCCTTAATCTACACATGAGGATCCACACTGGAGAGAAACCATTCACATGCACTCAGTGTGGGAAGAGTTTCAGCCAATCATCACACCTTAATCACCACATGAGGATCCACACTGGAGAGAAACCATTCACATGCAATCAGTGTGGGAAGAGTTTCAGCATATCATCATCCCTTAATCTACACATGAGGGTCCACACTGGAGAGAAACCATTCACATGCACTCTGTGTGGGAAGAGTTTCAGCCAATCAACAAGCCTTAATGAACACATGAAGATCCACACCGGAGAGAAACCATTCACTTGCACTCAGTGTGGGAAGAGTTTCATCCGCTCGTCATCCCTTAATATACACATGAGGATCCACACTGGAGAGAAACCATTCAAATGCACTCAGTGTGGGAAGAGTTTTAACAACTCATCAAACCTTAATCAACACATGAGGATCCACACTGGAGAGAAACCATTCACATGCACTCAGTGTGGGAAGAGTTTTAAGTACTCATCAAACCTTAATCAACACATGAGGATCCACACTGGAGAGAAATCATTCACCTGCTCCTAAGCCGTGGTCACACTGGACTTTTCTCCCCATAGACTTCCATTCATACGCACGTGAATGCGTCAGACCGGAAACGCAAGTTCTTGCATCAAGTTTCGCAGTTCACTACCTTGCAAAGTTCAAGCTTGGTGAACTCTGACCTGCGAAATCGCATCACTTGACTGTGTCAGACCAATCGAAGATCAAAACATGACCTCACTGGACCAAAATGTAAAATATGGACCAATCGCTCACTTTTTTTTAAATGTCTAATCATCTTGTTTAATCCTGCCCCTTTTCGCAGAGCTTTACAACAGAATTTTGCATGCTCAAACTCTAGTGTGACCGCAGATTCAGTGTGAGATGAGTTTCAGCAACTCCTCAGACCTTAAACACATGAAGATCCACACTGGTGTGAAAGAGTATATTTGCTTGAGTGTGAAAAGATTTTTATTACAGCTCCAAAATAGAAACTGCACCAGACAATTCACACTGGAGAGACCGTACAAGTGTTCACACTGTTACAAGAGGTTTAATCAATGAACACATCTGAAAACACAGAAGAGGATTCCCACTGGAGAGAAACTGTACAGATCTGATCAGTGTCTACAGAGTTTCGCTCATTCGGCGCAGCTTAAGAAACACATGGACAAAAAGTTGCACACAACATAAATGCAGCAAAACATTTTCACATGTGCAAAGGATGTTTTATGTCTGAATAATTTTTGAAAAGGCTGAGTGACGGTATACTGTTTTCCAACACTCCTACACTGCAGTAGGTGGGGTTGTAAATGTGTTGCGTTCCTCGGGTTTACCTTAAACACGATGGCAGCTGAGAGAAGAACAGTTTCATAAACATCTGGCAAACAGCACGTCTGCTGCTTAAAATCTCTTTGAAATTTATTGTACAGGTGCGGATACATTTGTACTCCACTCTCTAGTGTATTCATGTAGCTAGTGTTGTTTTAGATTATGTTCTTTGTCTGAATCCCTGAATGAGAAACAAATCACTGTGAAGGCACCGCACATCAAAGAAGGTGGAGCTCCAGGATGGTTAGTTTGCAGTATACCAGGGCCTCAAGTTAAGGAAGCCCATTCAATTGTCCTGTGTTGCATCTTTTATTAGTAACGTTTCTTTACTTTTAGGTTCAAGATTCTTTCTAGTTTACTACATTTACTTGTTTAAGTAGAATATATACTGGATGAATATTTTATTATTTAGGCAGAGCGACAGGTATTAAGTTTTACAATATTAATACACTGTGATGATCCCAAGACTCCAGATTGGAGTATGTGGTAAATCTTGATTGGATGCCTGCATTACTCCTCAATAGGTATATAAAAGTTGTTGTGTTAGCTACCCCAGGACACTGTGGCTACTCAGGAGTCCTCATGTCAAGACCTGCCATCTCATTGACTCTTTAACCTTATGGTATAGTTTTGCATTACTTTTATCATGTAGTTAAAGTGTTGTGATCATATCCTAATTTTTTATCTTCATTATTATCCCTAGACATTTGTTGGTTGCTTTGATTGATTGTTCTTTGAGTTACATTTTGTAATAAATAATTAGCATTCAGGCTATTTTGTTGGCTCATCTCTCTTTTATGTTGCGACTCAAACAAGCGGGTTATAACACTTTGCAAAATGTGTCCGGTTGTATCCGAGATCTTGTCCTTTCAGTCATGACCATAGGTAAGAGTAGGAACCTAGATTGAGCAGTAAATTAAGAACATTGCCTTTCGTCTCAGCTCCTTCACCACAACAGACAATCACATCAACTGCATTACTGCTGCCGCTGCACAGATCCATCTGTTAATCTCACATTCTATTACTTGTGAAAAAAACGCAGATACTTGAACTCAATTTGGGGTAAGGACTCTCCTTCAAACTGGAGATGGCCACCTTTTTCCAGTCAAGCACCATGGTTTCTGACTTAGAGGTGCTGTTTCTCTCCCTGCCATGTCACACTCAGCAGCAAACCGTCCCACTGCAGGCTAAGGTCCATGTCTATGAAGCCAAAAGAACAATGTTATCTGCAAATGGCAGAGACAGTCCTAGCCTGCACCTAAAATTCTGTCAGTAAAATTCAGAGAGATCAGCCGCAAAAATAACACATTTACAAAATAAAATGAATAAATAGATGGATGGATAGACATTGTGGTGGTGGGGAGGGGGGAGTAGGATGGCTTGTTCAACTATAAATCAAGATGGAGCTGTCTCAAGAGGGATGGAACAGTGCGCGAGATTGAATGCATTAAAATGAAATAAATGCTCAGGAAGCCCCAACCCTTTTTTTTAATCATCTGGCTGATGCAAGGTACTCCTATGCAACCTAGGGTGCTTATTGTTCAAGAGAAATTAAATGACAAAGTTATCAAACTGTTTTAAATATTGTAAAGAAATTTTTACAGGGATTTCCTGAAGTAGAGAAGTAACTTAAGGAAGGCAATTTATTTAGAGTATGATAGTTTGTTATTTTGAGTACCTCAGAGCAGTGGTTCTCTATTTTGGTGCTTGTGCAAAATGAGTTGACAACCGTCCCGAATTAATTTTAGCTCTTCTTACTAATCTTTGAATCACACTTGAGAAACCACAAAAGCAGAGATTTGGCTTATCTTTAACTGCTTCAGATCAATTTGCACCAGATCAGCAAGAGACAACATTTGTATGAGTTTCCTTTGCTGACTGGCCTCGACGAAACACAGCGTTCCTGATTGGTTGGTGACTCGGCTTCATTGACGTCCTTGGGATTCACTCGCTTGTGAGTGGAAGTTGTCCTAGGTTACCGGGGTGACAGACTCTGCTGAGAGTCGGTTTGCAGATTTTTTTTGCGGTTTCATCGATTTCTAAACTTTAAGAGGTTGCATGGAAAATTCTTTGCGACCCGATTGCGTGCAGTGTCCGAGAGCAAGGCGAGAGGGGGTAGAGAGCAGCAATGACCATGAGCAAGCTAATGCGAAAAGCAAAGTTTTACTGTTGCGTATGGTTTTTAAGTGATCTGGTTTGGCCCATCCCAATGGCGCTGTCTTCCAATGAGCAGTTGCCATGGATGGCAGGCCCATGCCCCGTACCATTATGCTCAGTGTAAGTCATTAACAGACTGCTTGGTAATTTCATGTGGTAAAATATCTTGTACGTTTGTTACAATCTTGCATCAAATGTTACAAGACAACTAATGTTTCTGATACTAGTTCTTCATTTACACCAATGTATTGCAAATAAATTGCAATATATTGCTCTCATCTACAATTATTAGTTAGCCAATCAGATTAATCCAAACTCACCATAAGAAGCTTAGCAAAAAGGCACTCCCTTATCTTCGTTTTCCGAAGAACGCTCTTGACAGGACTGCTCCAACTTCTTCACAAGCTTCTAAAATTCAACATCTCTCTACAACCCATCAACAATTCCATTACCGTCATCTGACTACGACAAACCAACAACAACAGCAGCAGCAATACAACAACAGCGGAAATAACAAAACAGCAGCATCAAAACTACTCTCACATCATCAACAGCAACATGGACAGGAATGAAATCTCAGCTCTCCCAGCAACACCAGCCCCGGCTCAACAACACCATGCTCAGCCTGGAAGCAGACTCAATACCGAGGCTCCAATAAGAGGCCGAAGGCCTATCCGCTCTACTTCAGCAAGGAGCCAACGCCGCATGCAATCTCCATCTCCTGTCGCTCCAAATCGCCACCCACCTTCTCCAGCTTCTTCATACGCCTCCGCAAGATCATCATCCCTCACTTCCTCACTTGGCCTCCAGCTCCACATTTCAGTGAAAACTCCAGCCCTACTCTTCCAGCCATCCCTTCCACCCTTAACCCTCCTCAATTCTCTCTCCCTTCCTACCTCCCTCACTCTTCAGCCCAGCTTATTTCTGCCCAGTCCTTCCTCTCCTTACTCATTTCCCCTCTTCCAGTATCTCCACCTTTTTCTCCTCTACATCCCTTCACCAAGCACGCCACCTCCATTACTAACCCTCCCCAACATTCTACTCTTCCTACTCACATTTCTTTCGCACTGCCCCCTTCACCCTAACCACAGCCACGCCCCTTCCCATTCCACATTGTGATGGCCAGTGTGGTGGCCACACATTAAGAGTGAGGCATGCACGCACGCACACACAGCGCATTATACACATTCATTTAAGATTGTTTTTAATGGTTAAGTTAAATTGAGTTATTGTTTATACATTTCGTTTCTTTCATATTTGGTTTAGATAAGACACATACACGTTTCTGTTTCTCGATATTTTTCTTGATTGTTCACAGTACATTCACTACTATTTTGGGTGCACACAAAATTAGTTATCTCTACTGTGTGTTTTGTTAATTTAGTTTTCCTTGAGTTTAAGTTACCGTGCTGCAGTGCCAATGAGGAATGGAGTTTCCGGGTGTGGTCTGACATACTAAAGGGCCGTCATGCCGCCAATTGCCGTCTTTTGGTTCCGCCTGCCGATACCATTGGCGTAATGGCTTGGAGGGAGAGCTGATGTTTAGTTTAAGTTTATTAATGATTTGCAATATTTGTTTCTTCAGATTTATGCTTAGTTTTGCTTTTTATTTTGAATTTTTTTTACTATTTTTTATATTTGTAATTAGATATTTTGCTTAGTTTTTTGTTGTAAATTGTCTGTTTTTGTCTCCCCCTTCTTGTTTATTGTGGACTAGTCCCTCTTGTATAAATGGGCTCTGTCTTGTCATTTCGAGGAGTTCTGTTTTTGGTTTAGACATGGTTTGTTTGGTTTGAACTCAATTTTGTTTATTTGTTTAGTTTATTGATTTTTCAATTGTTTCATTTATTTCTTTTTTGAACTTTTGTGAAAACTTTTTTGGACTTTATTAAAAAATAATTATTTTGAAAATCTTCTTTTTGTATGCCCCTTACTACGTGCTGACTTGGTCCCTCACACGCATAATGCTCCAGTATTGGAACCACCCCCGATCTCCAACGCCGTCAAGAACCTCATCCTATCAGGTGCTGACATAGACCTTTCTACACTCCTTTCACCCATAGCACCTCCCTCGGCAGAACGACAGGTGGATTGCGGCGAATTCATTGTTACACTTAAATCAACCGCTAGCTCCCAACCCGCACACTTTCATTAGCTGAATTTCATGTAGCATTTGCACGTTCTACAGAAACCATCTGTTCAGTCTTTCCCCATAGGAGGCCATCCCCTACAGGGGAACACATTGTTACACGTACCACGTACCATTTTCTGCAAAATGCGCTATTTGCGCTACTCAGTGGAATCAGTGTCTCTACTGGGGGGCCATGGATACTGATCTTCACAACAGAGTTTTCAAAGGATACCGTATTCTTTCCTGCGCAGTCTGCCATTCAAATCTGCACACAACCACTTCCTGTCCCTTCATAATCCCCTCCTCCGACAAAGAACTACAACCCCAAGATCCACCTTTCGCTACCCCTGCAAATTTCTCCATATCTGCAATTACTTTTTAAATGTCTGGGTAAAAAACAAAACTTTTCTCATATTTTCTTTTGAGTAAGCCTGGCAACACCTTAGCAAGCAACTAGCAACACCTTAGCAACCACCTAGCAATGCCTTAGCAACAACATAGCAACGCCTTAGGAACCACTTAGCAACCACCTAGAAACACCTTAGTAACAGCCTAGCAACAACTTAGCAACCACCTAGCAACACCTTAGGAACCAACTAGCATCACCTTAGCTACCACCTAGCAACGCCTTAGCAACCGCTTCGCAACACCTTACCAACAACCTAGCAACACCTTAGGAACCGCTTAGCAACCACCTAGAAACACACTAGTAAGCGCATAGCAACAACTTAGCAACCACCTAAGCAACCACCTTGCAACGCCTTAGCAACCACCTAGAAACACCTTAGCAACTGCCTAGCAACACCTTAGCAACCGCCTAGTAACGCCTTAGCAACTACATAGCAACGCCTTAGCAATAACCTAGCAACGCCTTAGGAACCACTTAGCAACCACATAGAAACACCTTAGCAACCGCCTAGCAACACCTTAGCAACCGCCTAGCAACAACTTAGCAACCACCTAGCAACACCTTAGCAACTGCCTAGCAACACCTTAGCAACCGCATAGCTACACCTTAGCAACTTGCTTGAACTGACCCGATCTAATTCTGTTTATATGAAATGAGCCTAGCAGGTTTGAGCTAACAACTTTTGCTATGACAACAAACTCTCAGATGAGTTTTGAAGAGCTAAACGATCCAAAATCAAATTGTCAATATCCAAATCTAGCTAACTGAGTAATCCACGTACGAAGAACGGATCCCAGGATGAGATGAACAGTGGTCAGAATGGAAATATCGGACAGTTTTAAAACTTTAAGCACTGTGGAAAAAGAGGAACTAAATAATACTGGTCAAGCTGAAGGAATGGCAAGGGGTGAAGAAACAAGGATGGAAAATGTGGAGAAGAACAAAGTGGAAAGAAGATTTTTAAGAAGAAGAACTTTAAAGGTAAAACCAAATGTGTTAATAGCAAAGAAAAAAGTCTGAACAAAGAGCAGAGCTAAATACGTGAATAGGTATGAAGTGTTGAGGGGACTGGAAGAAGATGAAGAGAAATGATGATTTTTAAATATTTGAGTTATTTTTAAATGCCTTTAATCTTTGTCTCTTTTAACGGAAGGGGTTGTTGGTTAAGAGCGTTAAATAAAGATGTGTAGGTTTTTAATTTCATTTTTATTTCTTTTAATGGTTTTAAATTGTGTATCTTTTAATGCAAGGGCACTGATAGGAAAAGATACATTTGAGAAAATAAGAGAAATGTAAAAACAAGAAAGTGATAGGTTTACAAGAAACAAACTGGATAGAACATGCAATGGACGATTTGAAAAAGATGTGGCAAAGGGTTATTATATATAATAATGGTGATGGTAAATCTGGAAGAGGTGTCGCTTTTTTAATAAGGAAAGATGTTTTTAACTTTAAAAGAATTAGGAATAATTATGGTTGGTATCGTTTGGTTTTTTTTCGATACCGATGCTAAATCGATACTTTTAAAACGATACCGCTGCCAAAAACGGTGCCTGAACCTATACTTTTTAGCCACAAAACTATGGTGGATGATTCTAAAAAAATCTATTTGACAAAATCTTTTAAAAAATAATTTTAATAGAACAAAATAATTTAAGTTTTATGTAAACATCAATTCATATTTTATATATTTGAATTACATTAATATATTTCCTTTGATCATTTGTTGGTTAGCATAAATTTAGGTTCTGTTTTATTCCTCCTGACCGCCAGAGACGGTGTTTACACAGTGGATAATCGCAGCGCCAGCTGGATAGGCCGAGGAACAATATACCAACAAAGTCACATGGTGACGCGAATTGAGCTGAGGTATATAATCCACTACAGCTCTGCGCCCTGCCTCTTTTTGCTTCTAGCCTTTGGATTTTGGTCATTGAACTATTTCTGATGTCGAGTGCAGCTCTTTGGTAGGAGCAGCGAGATTTTCTCATCCTCCTGAGCTGTGACGATTTTTTGACGTCTTCGGACTACGGTTGGTCTTTGTGCAATTACTGATCTAGGATTGTTCAGTCTATTATATCGTGAACTGCGGGTAAGTTTTTCTTCATTATCTTACATTCGGCTGTAATATATGTGTCAATTGTCTCGCGGTACTATCCAGGGGTGAGACGCTGTATTTTTTGTAAGCATCTGAGTTATAAGCACGGTACTATCCGGAGATTGAACACAGTGACACTCACTTTTATGTCCGAGGTAATCATCTCATGGTACTATCTGGAGGTTTTACACCAAACTGCGTTTAGTGTTTATGTGACAATTACCTCACGGTGCTATCCGGAGGCTACTTTTTCTACCGCTACTAATACTCGGTGTGTGTGTGTTTTTTTTTTTCTCTCTCTTTCGTGGCTGTTATTGGGCATATGCTCAACTCTGTCCAGAAGTCCTAACCGTGGACGATTATCAATATATTTTTGCTAGTGTTCATTTTTCTTGTTTTCTGTTTCTCTCTGTGCATCCAGAGATCCAGATTTCGATCTACGGTTAGGGTGATTTTTCGCGCGTTATATCGTTAACGTTAGCCAACGGTACTAGCCGTGGTATTTGGTTGGTCAGTTCGATGCCTTCTCATGGCTAATCACGCTATTTCCACGGCTTTTCCGATGACTTGCAATCTCTGTCCTAACGAGCTTCTCCCAGATGACGGACACGATATCTTCCCATCCTGTCTCGGCGTTCAACATCTGAAAACTGATCCGTGCCCGCATTGTAGTTTACTGCCCCTGTCAGAGAGATAGATGCGTTTGGCTGGGCTGAGCCACAATCAGGATGCTGTTGCGTTACCAGTGGGTCTAGCGTTGCTGAAAGAGGGGAAAAAACGTTGCGCTTTGGTGGCTTCTGGAGCTACTCGTTGTAAGAAACCTAGCCTAAACAGTAGTCACACGGCTGGATACCTGTTACAAAATCTTCAACCAGCGGATCCAGTATCTGACATCTCTGCTGCTTGGCCCTTTGCTGAGAAAGCTCATTCTCATTCCTCTAGCAAGAAACCACCATTTGCCTCTTTAGGTGGCCACAGTCCCCTCTTCGACGTTATGTCGACATGTGATTCTGACTCTCATCTCAGGAGCAATGTCAGGCTGACGTTCCTGAGCCTGATGACCAACTAGTAAGACATACTGGGACTGTTGGATCCGAGAATGGCTCTCATCATTCTTCTGACAATGCCCCACACAAAGATGATGATGCATTGGAAGTCCTTAGGATGGCAGTGGCCTTGATGATGGCCCTGCTCATCCTGTTCAATCAAATGTGTTTTTCCGCAGACCTCTATCTGTGGATACATTTGTTATGCCAGCATGCAAGGATTTCATTGCAGAATTTTCAAATGCTCTTAAGGGGGCAGGCATGGCCAAAAGACAATCCAAGACTGCTCGCACTCTGGCCTCTATGGCTCAGGCAAAGTCTATTGGTGTGAGGAATGTCCCTGAAGTTGAACAGCCAGTTGCGGCGCTTGTAGTGTCACCAGATGAAGCAATAAGGGGAAATGTCCGATGCCCTAGCGGTCAGTGTGGCCTACAGATTCCCTTCTGAAGAAGGCTTACAAGTCAGCTTCCTACATTACCAGGGCTGAAAATACTGTCTGCCAATTAATTTTGGCTGCCTCTAATTCGCAAGGCGCTGAGGTGGACCCTTCAGTTCCACGCTTTTTACAGACAGCCTTGCTTGCTATGGGGCATGTGACTCGAGAACTGGGGTCCCTCACAGCAACACTATTAAATGCTAGAAGGCAAGTATGGCTCGCTCAGGCTAAATTGTCAGAGGACTGTAAAAAGACACTGAGGGACCTTCCTATTGTCCCAGGACATCTTTTTGGGCCAGATGTATTGTGTTGGAAAAACGTGCTAAATTGTCTACGGCTTCACAGCAGCTAATACAAGCACAACGGCCTCCAAATTTCACCAAGGCATTATACCTCTGTACAACCACATTTCTGTCATGGGGCCCCCGGCCGACCCCAGGGCCAACAGAGGTTCCAGGGTCCGGATGACGCACAAATACGTCACTCCCGTGTCAAACCTACTCCCCCCCCCCAAAACACACACACACACACACAACTTCAAAAGGCCGGAATTTTAAGGCCTGAGATGATTGGGCTGGCAGTCGGCTGTTTCACAAGCCATCAGTTGAGTTACTGGGAGAAAACGGTGTCAGACCCGTGGGTTTTGACAACCATGTGCAAGGGTTACATCCTACAGTTCCGCTGCCGGCCCCCCAAGTTTTCGGGTCTAATTCCAACTGTCGTGACAGACCCAGCACGTTCTGCAGCTCTCTCCAGAGAGATATGTTCCTTGTTGGAAAAGGGAGCAATAGAAGCAGTTCATCCTCTGGTTCAGAAAGAGGGTTTTTACTCGACTTATTTTCTGGTTCTGAAGCGGGATGGAGGTTTTCATCCAATATTGGATTTAATAAGGTTGAATAGATTTCTGAGAAGACTTACCTTTCGCATGTTACGTGTGACCGATGTTCTTTGGTCCTTTGCAGAGGGAGATTGGTTCACAACTGTAGATCTGACGGATGCATCTTTTCACGTTCCAATTGCCAAGTATCACAGAAAGTTTCTGTGTTTCAGTTTCAAGAGCACAAGTTACCAGTTCAGAGTTCTACCATTTGGTCTCGCCCTAGCCCCCCGTGTGTTTACGAGATGCATGAAAGCTGTCCTATCTCCCCTTTGGGCCCAGGGGGTACGAATCGTGCCATATCTGGACGACTGGCTGGTGTGTGCTCAAACGAGGGCTCAATCGGTGCACAATACGCAGCTGCTGCTGGACCATGTCACCAGACAGTCAATCACATTCATCGGGGTGACTATCGATTCCGTCTCGATGCGTGCCTCCCTATCTCAGTTTCAGATGACAAACATCCTGAACCTCTTGAGACAGTTTCGTTTGGGAGTATCTCTACAGTACGGCGTGCTCCTGAGGTTGATCAGGATGCTAATGGCAACCTCTTGTGTAATTCCCCTGGGATTGCTCCATCTGCGGCCCCTGCAGGTATGGAACAATCTTCCGCGGTTAGACCCATCTCATCATTGCTATCGACGAATTCTCGTTGCTCAGGGTTGCATGCATGCCCTTCGCAAATGGATGTCCCAAGCCTTTTTGACAGCCGGAGTACCATTAGGGATTGTTATAACAACCGATGCGTCCCTTATGGGTTGTGGGGCAGTATGGAACTACAGAGGTATCAGTGGCAGATGGTCAAGGGACGAGTCAAGGGACCATATCAATGTGTTGGAGATGCGGGCAGTTTGGCTGGCCCTGGGTCGACATGTCCTAGTCCAGTCGGACAACACATCAACAGTGTTTAATTTGAATCACCAAAGAGGTACAAGGTCCAGGAGTTTGTTGCGTCTCACGCACATGATTCTCAGGTGGTCTCTTCCTCGGTTTGCATCACAAAGGGCTGTTTATCTGCCTGGGGTAGTCAATCAGACTGCAGACTGCAGAACTGTACTCTTCCAGAGTGAGTAAAAGGGCTCGCAAAATCACTCTGGACCCCTCACACCCAGCACACTACCTGTTCGAACTGTTACCGTCTGGTCGGCGCTTCAGAGCACCAAGCACAAAAACAGCCAGACACAGGAAAAGTTTCTTTCCTCAGGCCGTCTACCTTATGAACAGTTAAATATTCCCCTACTGTGCAATAAATATGTGCAATACTTTCTCATACGCACTTGTACACAGCACCTTATATCAATATACAATGCAATACTCTCTACATTCGCACTTGTACACAGCACCTTATAACCTGTATATTTATAACAATCTGTACATACAACTCAACATCCAGGTTTCTTCACTAACCACATCTGTTTAATGTTTATCATTTTCTTATTATTTTATTTTTTTGTTTTGTTTTTATTTTGTGTTGTCACTTGTCACTTTATGTACATTGGAAGCTTCTGTAGCCAAAACAAATTCCTTGTGTGTGTGAAGCACACTTGGCAATAAAACTGATTCTGATTCTGATGCTCTGTCCAGGAATCAGATCGATCCAGGGGAGTGGAGACTTCATCCAGATGTAGTCCAGGACATTTGGACAGAGTTTGGCAGGGCGGAGGTAGACCTATTTGCAAACGAGAGACACAGCTCATTGCCCGTTGTGGTTTGCTCAGACGGAAGGGTCCAGCCCATTAGGACAGGATGCGCTGTCACACGACTGGCCGAACTGCCTTCTTTATGTTTTTCCTCCAATACCTCTGATATGGAAGACACTGCACAGGATTGCCCAATGAAGACACCATGTACTTCTAATAGCACTACGGTGACTAATCTTCCTTGTCTTCCTTCCTAGGAGCCACATCGCAGCACCATGACATGGAAACTGGTGTTTCACAGCTATCCCAACTCCAGCAGTCTGCCTCGTTGGCGCAGTAGGCAGCGTGTCAGTCTCATAATCTGAAGGTCGTGAGTTCGAGCCTCACACGGGGCAAGGTGGTACCTTTTGGCACACGGGAGCACTTAGGTGAGCGGGCGGCGTACTTTATTACCTTCCGTGCCATTTATGCTTCCTGGTGGCGAAGAAGGCTACAGCTCCTCTGGAGGGCATGCGGCATGACGTTCCAAGAACATCTCCTGAGTCTGAAGCAATGATGGCAAGATGCTCCCATTCCTGTCACGTTATCGCTTGACGTTTTACGTGGATTCATCAAATGTCATGACTTGACGTTGTAAGAGGATTAGCCGAAAAGCCCTGCGAATCCCATTGAATTAAAAATGAATGGCATCTCAGGACATTCTACTACATGGCATTCCAAGACAATTCTTTTGATCCCGTTTCGGTGCACTTGCTTTAAAGCCCACGTCCACTGTTTTGAACACATGCTTTTCCGAGTTGCTGTGGACAATGCCTTGATGTTGCGCAAACGCCTCAAACCTTGCAGTCTACAGTGCCCATTAACGCTGCCAGGGCCACTGCTACGCTGCGTAAATTGTGGCGCAAAGAGATTGATGCGGCACTTTGTCAGTGTTACTGTATCACTCGGACATGGCGCCAGAGGGTTAAATACTTGAGCCTGAGATCTCAGCTGTGCAATAGCCACGTCCTCACAGTGAGAGCATGAGCTGTCCACGGGCACTGCATCGACATGCTGGACCCCCAGACCTGTGATGCGATACTCGTGCCCATCATCCGGAGATAGGAACCACCGCATCCAGAAACGCACATTCAGAACAGCGTCTTGAAAAAGACGTGTTGATTGACTGACACAGCTTTTTTTCTTCTCTTTCCCACAAAGAGTCAAATGTCATGACTTGACGTAAGAGAATTAGCCGAAAAGCCCTGCGAATCCCATTGCCTTAAAAATAAACGGCATCTCAGGACATTCTACTACATGGCATTCAAGGCAATTCTTTTGATCCCCTTTCGATGCACTTGCATTAAAGCCCACGTCCATTGTTTTCTTCACATGCTTTTCCGAGTTGCTGTAGACAATGCCTTGATGTTGCGCAAAACCCTCAAAACTTGCAGTCTACAGTGCCCATTAAGGTTGCCAGGACCACTGCTACGCTTCGTAAACTGTGACGCAAAGAGATTGATGCGGCGCTTTGTCAGTGTTACTGTATCACTCGGACATGGCGCCAGAGAGTTAAATACTTGAGCCTGAACGCACAGCCAAAGATTAGGTTTGTCAGAATTGGGATTCGAACCCACGCCTCCAGGGGAGACTCCGACCTGAACGCAGCGCCTTAGACCGCTCGGCCATCCTGACATGAACACTTAGCTGGAGCTATCCCCTAGGAGCCACATTGCAGCACCATGACATGGAAGCTGGTGTTTCACAGCTATCCCAGCTCCAGCAGTCCGCCTCGTTGGCGCAGTAGGCAGCGCGTCAGTCTCATAATCTGAAGGTCGTGAGTTTGAGCCTCACACGGGGCAAGGTGGTACCTTTTGGCACACGGGAGCACTTAGGTGACCGGGCGGCGTACTTTATTAACTTCCATGCCGTTTATGCTTCCTGGGGGCGAAAAAGGCTACAGCTCCTCTGAAGGGCATGCGGCGTGACGTTCCAAGAACATCTCCTGAGTCTGAAGCAATGATGGCAAGATGCTCCCATTCCTGTCACGTTATCGCTTGACGTTTTACGTGGATCCGTCAAATGTCATGACTTGACGTTGTAAGAGGATTAGCCGAAAAGCCTTGCGAATCGCATTAAATTAAAAATGAACGACATCTCAGGACATTCCACTACATGGCATTCCAAGACAATTCTTTTGATCCCGTTTCGGTGCACTTGCTTTAAAGCCCACGTCCATTGTTTTGAACACATGCTTTTCCGAGTTGCTGTGGACAATGCCTTGATGTTGCGCAAACGCCTCAAACCTTGCAGTCTACAGTGCCCATTAACGCTGCCAGGGCCACTGCTACACTGCGTAAATTGTGGCGCAAAGAGATTGATGCGGCACTTTGTCAGTGTTACTGTATCACTCGGTCATGGCGCCAGAGGGTTAAATACTTGAGCCTGAGTTCTCAGCTGTGCAACAGCCACGTCCTCACAGTAAGAGCATGAGCTGTCCGCGGGCACTGCATCGACATGCTGGACCCCCAGACCTGTGATGCAATACTCGTGCCCATCATCCGGAGATAGGAGCCACCACATCCAGAAACGCACATTCAGAACAGCGTCTTGAAAAAGACGTGTTGATTGACTGACACAGCTTTTTTTCTTCTCTTTCCCACAAAGAGTCAAATGTCATGACTTGACGTTGAAAGAGAATTAGCCGAAAAGCCCTGCGAATTCCATTGCCTTAAAAATAAACGGCATCTCAGGACATTCCACTACATGGCATTCCAAGGCAATTCTTTTGATCCCCTTTCGATGCACTTGCATTAAAGCCCACGTCCATTGTTTTCTTCACATGCTTTTCCGAGTTGCTGTAGACAATGCCTTGATGTTGCGCAAAACCCTCAAAACTTGCAGTCTACAGTGCCCATTAAGGTTGCCAGGACCACTGCTACGCTTCGTAAACTGTGATGCAAAGAGATTGATGCGTCGCTTTCTCAGTGTTACTGTATCACTCGGACATGGCGCCAGAGAGTTAAATACTTGAGCCTGAACGCACAGCCAAAGATTAGGTTTGTCAAAAGTGGGATTCAAACCCACGCCTCCAGGGGAGACTGCGATCTGAACGCAGCGCCTTAGACAAGTCGGCCATCCTGACATGCACACTTAGCTGGAGCTGTCTCCTAGGAGCCACATTGCAGCACCATGACATGGAAGCTGGTGTTTCACAGCTGGCCCAGCTCCAGCAGTCCTGAATACAGTGGCTTAGACCAGTATTTCCCAACCCTGTTCCTGGAGGCACACCAACAGTACACATTTTGGATGTCTCCATTACCTGACCTATTCATTTCAGGTGTTGGAGTCTCTTCTGATGTTATGATAAGATCATTCAGGTGTGATTGATTAGGGAGAGGTTGAAAATGTGGACTGTTGGTGTGCCTTCAGGAACAGGGTTGGGAAACACTGGCTTAGACCACTTGGCCATCCTGACATGCATGCATAGCTGGAGCTGTCTTGTAGGAGCAAGGTCGTGAGTTCGAGCCTCACACAGGGCAAGGTGGTACCTTTTGGCACACGGGAGTGCATAGGTGACCGGGCGGCATTCTTTATTATCTTCCGTGCGGTTCATGCTTTCCGGGCGCTAAAAAGTCTACAGCTCCTCTGGAGGGCAGGCTGCTTAACATTCCAAGAACATCTCCTGAGTCTTAAGCAATGATGGCAAGATGCTCCCATTCCTGTCACGTTTTCGATGCCAGCGCCACTGCTACGCTACGTGAACTGTGGCGCAAAGAGATTAATGCAGTGCTTTGTCAATGTTACTGTATCACTCGGACGTGGCGCCAGAGAGTTAAAAGTCTTGAGCCTAAGCGCACAGCCAAAGGTTACTTCATCAGAAGTGGGATTCGAACCCACACCTCCAGGGGAGACTGCGACCTGAATGCCAGCTGCCAAAGGATTGTCTGGCAATATTTCACAAAGTGGTTTTAAGGCCTGAAATGTGCTTTTCCAGTTACTCTTATTGTTTTTTTTTTCTTTTTTGGAGATACAAACTGTAAAATTACATATTAGATAAATATTACACACATTCTAGTGGTAAATTAATTTACAGAGCTATTGTGTGCTTTATTAAGGGAGTCATTGAGTTAAAATTCCTTTTTTAGTTATAAAAGTTTTTTATATTGTGTAAAATTATTTATTAAATTTTTCATGATTTTTTTCAGATTGAGAAATGCCCATTGCAGTCTCGTGGCCAGAGGAGCTTGCTTGGAGGTGTGCTGAAATGCATATGTGGTTTTCAAACTCGAAAGGTACATTTATGAATCAATATGTGTTTATTATTATTTACTAGAATGGCTTTCCTTTTTCATGATTATATGTATTTTTGTAATTATTTTAAGCAGAGTACTGCCTCTGCTGCTCCAGCACAAACGGTGGAACAACCTGCCCCTTCTGTACCTGCTCAGGAGGTGATGGAGAAGAGACAACCTGAGGCCCAGCCCCAGCCCCCGTCTACTCCACCAGTGGCATCAAAGATTTCTCAGCAATTGTCAATGGTACATTTTTTTTTTTAAATCAAAAGAAACGAATAGTTTAGTGTTTCAAGTGTTCAAAGTTCAGTTCAAAGTTCAAAACATAAGAGAGAAAAGAACAAAAAGCAATAAAAAAGTTGAGGTGTTGCTAGAAACCTGCTTCTTTTCACACCTTTTGTACAGTGGGGGGTAGCAGACACTTGCTGATCAGTTGGTTTGAGTTTCTGTGATCTGGATTCCATCACATGGTCAGGTCATGGTCAGGGTTACAGTTTTCAAGCTACATTTCAACCTCTTGTCTTCAGAAAATGAGATATAATAATACATAACAAATACTAATAGTAAATACTTTGTTTTCATTTTAAGTGGAAGCTATAATTTGTACTTTTTCTAAGCAACAAGTCTGTAAGAGGTATTATTTAGAAAAGTACTAATTTAAATAAAAAAATATATAGATATATATATATTTTTGCTACCACAGTATGTCTGATATAATATTTTTTCTTTTGGAGAAAGTCTTATTTGTTTTATTTCGAATAAAGTTTTCAAGGTCAATATTATTAACCCCTTTAAGCTCATTTTTGTTTCGATAGTCTACAGAACAAACCATCATTATACAATAACTTGCCTAATTACCCTATCCAGCCTGGTTAACCTAATTAACCTAGTTAAGCCTTTAAATGTCACTTTAAGCTGTATAGAAGTGTCTTGAAAACTATCTAGTCAAATATTATTTACTGTCGTCATGGCAACGATAAAATAAATCAGTTATTAGAGATGAGTTATTGAAACTATTATGATTAGAAATGTGATAAAAAAAAAATCTCTCCGATAATCAGAAATTGGAGAAAAAAAAAAAACAAGGGGGCTAATAATTCAGGCTTCAACTGTGAATAACACATAGTGTGATGTTGTAATATACAATATATGTTTTTTGTTGAAATGCATGATGTAATAATAGTACAGTAATACTGTTAATACTGCAATAATTTATTCCCTTGGTAGTAAAAACATATTTGTTTGCATATTGCTCCATTATCCAGAAAACTATCATTTTAATCAAAACCTATTGTGTCACATTTATTTGCAATGAACCTGTTGTCTAATTAAATCTATTCTAATTTATATCTTATTTCTTCCTGTAAAAGTAGCAGAGGGTGGTGGTAAAAAAACAGCTTGAACCTGAAATCTGTAGAGAAAACAAACTGATTGTACAACAAAGATATAGAAAGATAGTTTGTCATTGCTTGAAATGTAATGTGATATACACTAATGTTCAAAAAATGGAATTGTTAAAATATAAAAGCTTCATATTAATCATATATAACAAGAATTCTATTGTGTTTGACTTGCTCATACACACAGTAGATTTTATTTTATTTGCTGTGCTGCTCATGAAACATTCCTTTATTTATTTATTATTCTTTATTTATTTAATTTACCTATATTATTAATTCACATTATTCCAGTTTTTACTGTATATTTGACCAAATAAATGTAGCCTTCATAAACATAATTAAAACTTAAAAAAATACATTGAGCAGATCCCAAACGTTTGAACAGTAGTGTACATTTTGCCATTGTGAACACAGTGTTTTTAATGAAATGTTTTTTGGCTTGCCCTTTTTGAGTTCACCAAACCAAGATTCCACGATTTCTGCAGCAAAGCCAAATCTTAGTGTGGCTAAAAGACCATCACAGGTTGACATCCAGCCCAGTTCAGCAGTGTGTAGTGCTTCTACACCAAGCACTGTTGGAAGTATTGTCATAATCCACATAGTTTATTGAGAAAATTTGGTGTAAGCATTATTCTTACGTAAATTCGTATTTTTATTAAGTACAGTCACGTTAAAGCTCAATAAAACATCTCTGTAATATTCTTTTAGTGTATAAAAAACATATATTAAAAATAAGCACCATTCTTTAAACTTTTTGTTCTGCATATAAGCTCTGTGACAAAATTTTACAGTTTAGCAGCAGTCATTCATTTCCAATGTTTTATAATACATTAATGTTCAAATAAAGTAATGGTTGCAAAAAATTCTGATGAGTTACTGTTACTTATAGATATATATTTACAAACTGTACTTTGTTATACTGCTTGGTTGTACAGACACAGGACCTTCAAGTTTCTGCCCCCGTCCTCACATCCATTGAGGTAGTGACCAGCTCCACAGAGCCGTCCAGCATTGTCTCAGGAAGTAATTTCATATTTTCGGTCCAAAAAAGGTAATTTGGTTTGCATATTTGCTGCCCCAGCTGAATTCACACAAAGTGGTTTTAAGACCTGTCAATTAAATCGACTTGATGTTAATTAACTAAGTGTGATACATGTATAACAAAATAAAGAGAGTTAACAATAACAATAATATGTTAACAAAATAAATCAAAGAATCACAAAAATTAAGCCTTCTGCTGTTGATATTTTATCTTCACAGCAGTAAAAGAACAAAGTTTGGATGGAAAAGAAGTAGAAAGAAAAAAGAGAAATAACTATACTGGAGAATACTTATGTGTCTTTAAAGGGCACCTATGGTGAAAAATTAACTTTTCAAGCTTTTTAGACAGAAATGTGTGTAAGTATAGTGTATAAACTGTCATACTGGGTTGAAATAAACCCACCCAGTCCTTTTTTTTTCAAATTTAACAAGTTGAGTTTTACAAGTTTAAAATGTTTTAAAGAGCCCATATTATAGGTTTTTGAAAATGGCCTTCCATGTAGTGTGTAACACAGCTCTAAATGAAGTGAAATGTCCAGCTAAGGCTTAAATCTGTAAGTGTACAGTGTTTAAAACTATTGATTAATCTATAAAAGAGTCGACTCATAGTGCTTCAAACGAGTTGTCTTGATAACGAGTCATTAGGTGTTTCGTGATGACGCGGCTACGAAACACAAGTAGTTGTGCGCGCAAACCCGGGAGATTTGAAACCTGTGGCCTCGCCCACTAACACAGAAAAAAAGTCACACACACACACACACACAGACAGACACCGGTCGAATGAAGTCACGCTGTGCAGATGGATATTATTGACAGTTCACCCAAGATGAAACCTCAGCAATATAGCCTAGCCTTGAGCAGTTCTAGTGCTTCTGAAAACATGCTTACAAAGAAGACTTCATCAGTTTGTAAAAGGAAGGATCAGTAAAGACTGTCAGAACATGGATCAGTGCATCATGAATCAGTTTTTTCCCCCCATTTCACAAGTGTAAGTACGTGCGATTAAAACTGTAAAAAGTCCATCGTCTGTATTTACATTCACCCACTGGCAGCCAAAATCCACTATGAAGCGTGTGTGCACTGTGACTACTTTTATATTGTAGATTAGCAGCTGGGCATTTCAATCTGTCTCGTGCTGAAGCCTTGTCTGTGTGGACCAATCGCAGCAGGCTGTCATCGGTCCAATCAGCGCAGATTAGCTTCGCGCTCAGGAGGGGTTTGGGAACAAATGAATCGCTGAACGATTCATATGGGAGTCGCTGGGATAATTAGGTAAAACTAAATGCAGATTATAAGACCATCAAAGTGTTTTTTGACCTTGCATGCATATTAGACTGTTGTTGGAGACCCTTACAACCTAAATATGACCCTATTTCATGTATAATATGGGCTCTTTAAAACAGAGCATGTGTGTAATGAATTACAGCGATTCACTTCAGATTCACTTAATCAGCACAGCCGCGTGTCAGAACAATTATAAAGGAAGACGCTTCAATCCTGGTTATTAATATACATTAATATAAGAGATATCCATACAGCAGTGGATATTACCAGTATCATGTCACATGCGTGCAAAACGAGTGCAAAGTTTAACGCGCTCTCTCTCTCTGTGTGTGTCTTGGTGTTTGAGCTGTGTGTGTGTCTTCGTGTCTGAGCTGTGTGTGTGTGTGTCTGCGTGTCTGAGCTAAGTGTTTGTGTGTGTATGTGTGTGCGATATGTGTTTGTGTCCGATGTGTGTTGTGCCCTGCTGTGTGTGTGTGTGTGTGTGTGTGTGTAAACTTTGTAATGACATTGTGTGTGACTCATTGTTGCAAATCCACAAAAAAATGCATCAAATACTGATTATTAAAGTTCTTACTGTAGTATTTCTCACACACGTTACGTGAGATCTCCTTACTGAGGGGTAGCCGAAGGGTAAAAAAAGGGGTAACCGATGTGCCCTTTAAAGGAATATCATACATATTACAAGGTATTTTGCCAAAAAAAAGACAGGGAAGCAATTAAAATTTTTTTGGGCTAGAGATAGGTTACACATAGCCGGACTAGATTGGGTCTATACTTCACAGAGAAACTGAAACTACGTCTATTACTCGCAGGAACCTCATAATCGCTATTGACCTTTCTTGCATGACGAAGTATCATACGTATCGCAAGCTTTATTTAGCAGAAAAACAACATGCAACCAAATTTAAGGTTATTCGGGCTAAAATTGGGTTACACGTAGCCGGGCTAGATCTGGTCTATACTTCACCTAGCCGGTGAAATGACGGCTATTGCTTGCTGGGCTGTAATCATTGATTTTCACAGTAGCAAAAACAAATACTTTAAAAGTCAATGGTTACTGGTTTTCAGCATTCTTCATAAAATATTCTTTAGTGTTCAACAGAAGATTTGAACAGGTTTGAAATAAAGAGCGAGTAAACAGTGACAGAATTTTCATTATTCATTTGAGTGAACTGATTTACTTACCCATCACTGCTGTGCTCCAATTTGGCAGATCCAAGCACTGAGGATGACAGAGGTGCAGGGACAACAGGTCCCAATCCTCGACTTTAGTCTAAAGTGTGGAGAGAATACAATCAATGTCTCACTTTGGAGGGACATAGCCCTACTGGAGCTTTTCAAAGGAGATGAGATTGAGCTCTCTCACATGAGAGTTCACATCTGGGAGAGTGGGAAGGGTAAAATAAACTCTTCAACTTACACCACAGCAAAGGTAAAAAAAAAATATCAAGCAAGACATTTAGTAATATAATAACTTTATATTACTCCTGCATTTTCCAAAAATGTATTAGATTCATGAAAATGAATACATGAAATTAATATAATAAATTTGCAAGAGTTGTGTAACACGGTACCAACCAGCAGCACTATTTTAGGTTTTTAAGAGAGCAAAACCATATGAAACAAAAGTTGAACTTTACTTGAGCACTTCTGTTTTTACTGAAACCAAGGTTTAAGACTTGACTTGGAAGCATGCAAGTTTAAAAAAAGAAATACATGACCAAAAGTTTATACCATTCGAACAGTAGTTGTCAAATAGTAGTCATAAGGCAAGTATTTTTTATTTTATCAATTTAAGTTAAAATATACATGGATGGTTCACCCAAAAACTAAAATGTATTTATTATTTATTAACCCTGTAGTGGTTATAAACCTTTATGAGTTTCTGGTTCCACTTTATATTAGGTGGCTCAAACTACTATGTGCTTTGAAATACATTTGTTATAATGTACTTATTGTGTAAATACATATTTTTTTTGTACTTATGATAAAATACCTATATGTAATTACATTGTTGTCCATCTCTTACACCTACGTATACCACCAATCCTGTCCCTAGCCCAACCCGTATCTCACCTCAAGAGCACCACAGGTGTTCTGCAAATACATTATGAACACAGTAATTACATTGTATTTACTTTTTGATGCAAGAAGCAAGTAATAGTAGTTAAGGCCAGCTTATATAAAGTGGGACCAAGAATAAAGTAAGAATTAAAGACATTAAAAATTTTTGAAAGCTAAAGTTGATCATTTGCTATTAAAAATTAAAGTAAGATCATTTGATAATACATTTATATTAGTCAACTTGAACAAAGTGCTGGTGCAGGCATCACTACAATAATAATTAATGATTTTTTACATTTATATAGCGCTTTTTTGGACACTCAAAGCACCAGTGGGCAAATTTGGGTGAACCTATTTGGTAGTTTTGTGATTCTATGATTTTACAGTTGATTTAAAAATATATCTTAAAGGGCACCTATGGTAAAAAATCAACTTTTCAAGCTGTTTGGACAGCCATATGTGCATGTATGGTGTATAGACCGTCATATTGGGGTGATATAAGCACACCCAGTGCTTTTTTTCAATTTAACAACATAAAAAACGGTGGACCAATTGGAGCTGTTTTCAAATCGACCGCTACCTGACGTAGGAGTGCTGTCCCCCCGCCCACCAATATTGATTGACAGGCGCGTCATCATATCCTCAGTTTGTTGATTCACGTCCGCCATTTTCAGCGTGAGTCGAAGCGATATCACTAAAGGAACACCCTAGCTCTATTTTTAGATGCAAGGCTCATTGGGCTCAACACAAGAGCAATATTCTCCACATTATCGCTCTAATCGGAATTATTGGTTGTATCTTTAGGTAGGTTTGCAAACATGTGTACTTCTCATTGAGTCTGCCTTATACTTCAGCCGTTTGCATTTCTCGCAATCCCAGAAGCTCCCTGTGATCTTAACTAGCATGCGTTTTAGAATTCTAAACATCGGTTTCTATCAGGGTACACTCAAGTCGACGGCTGGGCGCCTCGGACCACTGCAGACTTGAATTGCCGTTGTGTGTACCCTGATAGAAACCTATGTTTAGAATTAAAAAATGCGTGGCGCGATGATTCGGGACACTTCATATTTCTGCCGCGCCACAGAGAGTGTCTGGTGTGCCGTGTCGTGGCTTCGAGCGGTGCATCCGGTGCCTCAGTCAAAGTTAATTCAGTGTGCGTGGTTATAAGTCTCGGTGTACAAGCTCGGCACTTGAAACTAGCACACAGTTGGCTGTAAAACTGTACAAAGACACGTATGATTTTGTACTCTCTGCTTGGTCTGTGTCCGAGTCGTACATGTACGACTGATTGCTGAACCTCTCACTCCTGCTCCTTCTCTGTCTGCCTGTCAGACTCTGTTGCAAACGCAGAGCGGGTGAGCTCATGGCCCCGCCCCGTGTTACGTTGGCGGGAAGCCGAAACTAATTTACATGTGAAGCAACACACCCCTAAATCAGCTAACTGTGGACACGCCCCCAACATGACACTTTTTAACACATTATAATAAAAAAATCTGAATTGTGTTTTAAACTGAACCTAAACTGGCACACTCAGAAGAACCATAATATTAATATTAAATCATAAAAAAAGAGGTAAACTATGTGCCCTTTAAAGTAAAATAACTGTCTACTGAAAGTTAGGTTAAATGCAACAAAAAGTTAATTGAACACTCTTAGATTGTACCTAACCCTAATTTTATATTTGATTAAAGTTCATGTTAAAATATCTTGCGTTGCTACTTATAGGCATCTGAATGTTTACTCAAAGTCTATTCATAAACAGGATAACAACTACATGCAGACAATAACAACAAACATCTTGGTGGTCAATGTTCTGAAAACTTGTTGAGGATTTGTTGCATATCTACTGATACACTGTTGAACATCTAGAACCTAAATTGGTGACACTTATCTTACCGAAAGTTTAATAAATGTTTACATGCTGTAGACATTGTATTGATTGCCTAAGAACATTTAAAAGACAATCTACAGATACTACCCAGATGAAAGTAAACAGATAAGAACTTGAAAAGTAACTTATGGTCAGCAGACTATCTAAAGGGGGACCATTAAAATAAAGTGTTACCCGGCACCTTTTCGTTGACATCTTGTTGAAGGCATACAAAAAATCTATGACAAATGATTGGCGAAAAGGCCCAGTGGCGTGGATGAAACACGGTAGCTGTGAAAACCTTCTTGAGATGTGTTTGCATGTCATTAACTTCCTGCATTGCCATGCATATTACCTATTATGACTAAAAGGGTAACGAGATACCTAACGCGAAAGGCCATTTTGAATCCTGCATGGTGCCTACAGAGAAGAGACTGTGTACAAAGACAAAAATGGTGCTTACATATAAAGCTGGTGGGTTGTTCAAGATCCATAAACAAATCTAACAACCGAATCATTGCCGCTCCTTTTTTTGTCTGTATAATTGTACATGTTAGTATGATTTAGATCAAAAGTCCACTAAATGTTCATTAACTAATGTCAAAGCTGCTACAATTAACATAGAAACACCATGGATAGCACAGCTCCGCCTCTTTTTCGATGACAGGCGTAGGGCTCGTCTGGGATTTGAACCCGGGACCTCTCGCACCCAAAGCGAGAATCATACCCCTAGACCAACGAGCCCTGTAGAAGCAGTCTGCAGTGCCACAAAAAATTCTGTGAGACCGATCCACTCTACTCTTTGTTCATGTTGTTTTTGTTCCGTGTGTCAGCAACTCCCTTGAGGCATATTACAGTTCACAGGCAGTATAAAACAGCCCAGTGGCCTAATGGATAGGGCACCAGCCTTCGAAGCTGGGGATTGTGGGTTTAAAGTACCAACTGGGTTGTCTTTGATGCAGTTCCTTTTAAGTTGACTGTGCAAGACAATCCAGTGTTACCTTTAAAAAGCTAGGTTCATACCCCTAGGTCAAACAGACATGACAATGGAAAACTCCTCAGAGAAGCTGTTTTGTCATTAGGTGTACACACCAGATCGTCTGAATGCAATATGGCATAGGGATCCTAAAGTACTGTTTTCTGAGTTACAAGAACTTCCTGAGCCATACATCAGATATGTCAAAGGCTAGTGTTGACCCAGTGGCCTAATGGATAAGGCATCAGCCTTCGAAGCTGGGGATTGTGGGTTCAAGTCCTATCTGGGTTGTCTTTGTTGGGTTAAATTTAAGTTGTTTGAAACAATTCCGACTTGTTTTCTCAAAACTTAGGCGTGATGATCTGAGGACAATAGTTAGCTTAGAATTCTCAGACTTGCTGCACACTTCAAATAAGATTCATCCAATCTTGCTTGAATCTCACTGTCACGTTACAAACCTAAATGGTTCCGCTAAGCTTTGGTAATGGAGATCTTGACTTCAAGTACCCCGTGGCTTTCAACTAATGGTCTCATGTTAGGTGGATGATGATGAAATGCAAACAAGAAAATAGCTGCAGAAAGGTTGTGATTGCAAGTTAATGAGAGTGGCCTTGTCTGGAATTTGAAACTCAAGACCAGTCACACCATACGCGAGAACCATACCCCAGGACCAATGAGACCCGAATGTGGATGATTGCACAAAGAAAATGTTTGTCCATTAGTTGCACACATCTTATTTGACGGAATGCAAACTGGCATCGAGATCCTAAAGTGCAGTTTTCTATGCGTTGGCATCTTGTTGAAGGCATACAAAAAATCCATGACAAATGATTAGCGAAATGCCCAGTGGCCTAATGGATAAGGCATCAGCCTCCGGGGCTTGGGATTGTTGGTTCAAGTCCCATCTGGGTTGTCTTTGAAGGTCTCACTTCAATTTGGGAGCAATGTTTGGTGGAAGAAACACGGTAGCTGTGAAAACCTTCTTGAGATGTGTTTGCATGCCATTACCTTCCTGCATTGCCATGCATATTACCTGTTATGACTAAAAGGGTAACGAGATACCTAACGCGAAAGGCCATTTTGAATCCTGCATGGTGCCTACAGAGAAGAGACTGTGTACAAAGACAAAAATGATGCTTACATATAAAGCTGGTGGGTTGTTCAAGATCCATAAACAAATCTAACAACCGAATCATTGCTGCTCCTTTTTTTGTCTGTATAATTGTACATGTTAGACTGATTTAGATCAGAAGTCCACTAAATGTTCATTAACTAATGTCAAAGCAAAAGCTGCTACAATTAACATAGAAACACCATAGATAGCTCAGTTCCACCTCTTTTTCGACGACAGGCGTAGGGCTCGTCCGGGATTTGAACCCGGGACCTCTCGCACCCTAAGCGAGAATCATACCCCTAGACCAACGAGCCCTGTAAAAGCAATCTGCAGTACCACAAAAAATTCTGTGAGACCGATCCACTCTACTCTTTGTTCATGTTGTTTTTGTTACGTGTGTCAGCAACTCCCTGGAGGCATATTACAGTTCACAGGCAATAAAAACAGCCCAGTGGCCTAATGGATAGGGCACCAGCCTTCGAAGCTGGGGATTGTGGGTTTAAAGTACCAACTGGGTTGTCTTTGATGCAGTTCCTTTTAAGTTGACTGTGCAAGACAATCCAGTGTTACCTTTAAAAAGCTAGGTTCATACCCCTAGGTCAAACAGACATGACAATGGAAAACTCCTCAGAGAAGCTGTTTTGTCATTAGGTGTACACACCAGATCGTCTGAATGCAATATGGCATAGGGATCCTAAAGTACTGTTTTCTGAGTTACAAGAACTTCCTGAGCCATACATCAGATATGTCAAAGGCTAGTGTTGACCCAGTGGCCTAATGGATAAGGCATCAGCCTTCGAAGCTGGGGATTGTGGGTTCAAGTCCCATCTGGGTTGTCTTTGTTGGGTTAAATTTAAGTTGTTTGAAACAATTCCGACTTGTTTTCTCAAAACTTAGGCGTGATGATCTGAGGACAATAGTTAGCTTCGAATTCTCAGACTTGCTGCACACTTCAAATAAGATTCATCCAAACTTGCTTGAATCTCATTGTCACGTTACAAAGCTAAAAGGTTCTGCTGAGCTTTGGTAATGGAGATCTTGACTTCAAGTACCCCGTGGCTTTCAACTAATGGTCTCATGTTAGGTGGATGATGATGAAATGCAAACAAGAAAACAGCTGCAGAGAGGTTGTGATTGCAAGTTAATGAGAGTGGCCGTAGGGCTCGTCCGGGATTTGAACCCGGGACCTCTCGCACCCTAAGCGAGAATCATACCCCTATACCAACGAGCCCTGTAAAAGCAATCTGCAGTACCACAAAAAATTCTGTGAGACCCATCCACTCTACTCTTTGTTCATGTTGTTTTTGTTCCGTGTGTCAGCAACTCCCTTGAGGCATATTACAGTTCACAGGCAGTATAAAACAGCCCAGTGGCCTAATGGATAGGGCACCAGCCTTCGAAGCTGGGGATTGTGGGTTTAAAGTACCAACTGGGTTGTCTTTGATGCAGTTCCTTTTAAGTTGACTGTGCAAGACAATCCAGTGTTACCTTTAAAAAGCTAGGTTCATACCCCTAGGTCAAACAGACATGACAATGGAAAACTCCTCAGAGAAGCTGTTTTGTCATTAGGTGTACACACCAGATCGTCTGAATGCAATATGGCATAGGGATCCTAAAGTACTGTTTTCTGAGTTACAAGAACTTCCTGAGCCATACATCAGATATGTCAAAGGCTAGTGTTGACCCAGTGGCCTAATGGATAAGGCATCAGCCTTCAAAGCTGGGGATTGTGGGTTCAAGTCCCATCTGGGTTGTCTTTGTTGGGTTAAATTTAAGTTGTTTGAAACAATTCCGACTTGTTTTCTCAAAACTTAGGCGTGATGATCTGAGGACAATAGTTAGCTTCGAATTCTCAGACTTGCTGCACACTTCAAATAAGATTCATCCAATCTTGCTTGAATCTCATTGTCACGTTACAAAGCTAAAAGGTTCTGCTGAGCTTTGGTAATGGAGATCTTGACTTCAAGTACCCCGTGGCTTTCAACTAATGGTCTCATGTTAGGTGGATGATGATGAAATGCAAACAAGAAAATAGCTGCAGAAAGGTTGTGATTGCAAGTTAATGAGAGTGGCCTTGTCTGGAATTTGAAACTCAAGACCAGTCACACCATACGCGAGAACCATATCCCAGGACCAATGAGACCCGAATGTGGATGATTGCACAAAAAAAATGTTTGTCCATTAGTTGCACACATCTTATTTGACGGAATGCAAACTGGCATCGAGATCCTAAAGTGCAGTTTTCCATGCGTTGGCATCTTGTTGAAGGCATACAAAAAAATCCATGACAAATGATTGGCAAAATGGCCCAGTGGCCTAATGGATAAGGCATCAGCCTCCGGGGCTTTGGATTGTTGGTTCAAGTCCCATCTGGGTTGTCTTTGAAGGTCTCACTTCAATTTGGGAGCAATGTTTGGTGGAAGAAACACGGTAGCTGTGAAAACCTTCTTGAGATGTGTTTGCATGCCATTACCTTCCTGCATTGCCATGCATATTACCTGTTATGACTAAAAGGGTAACGAGATACCTAACGCGAAAGGCCATTTTGAATCCTGCATGGTGCCTACAGAGAAGAGACTGTGTACAAAGACAAAAATGGTGCTTACATATAAAGCTGGTGGGTTGTTCAAGATCCATAAACAAATCTAACAACCGAATCATTGCTGCTCCTTTTTTTGTCTGTATAATTGTACATGTTAGACTGATTTAGATCAGAAGTCCACTAAATGTTCATTAACTAATGTCAAAGCTGCTACAATTAACATAGAAACACCATGGACAGCACAGCTCCGCCTCTTTTTCGATGACAGGCGTAGGGCTCGTCCGGGATTTGAATCCGGGACTTCTCGCACCCAAAGCGAGAATCATACCCCTAGACCAACGAGCCCTGTAGAAGCAGTCTGCAGTGCCACAAAAAATTCTGTGAGACCGATCCACTCTACTCTTTGTTCATGTTGTTTTTGTTCCGTGTGTCAGCAACTCCCTTGAGGCATATTACAGTTCACAGGCAGTATAAAACAGCCCAGTGGCCTAATGGATAGGGCACCAGCCTTCGAAGCTGGGGATTGTGGGTTTAAAGTACCAACTGGGTTGTCTTTGATGCAGTTCCTTTTAAGTTGACTGTGCAAGACAATCCAGTGTTACCTTTAAAAAGCTAGGTTCATACCCCTAGGTCAAACAGACATGACAATGGAAAACTCCTCAGAGAAGCTGTTTTGTCATTAGGTGTACACACCAGATCGTCTGAATGCAATATGGCATAGGGATCCTAAAGTACTGTTTTCTGAGTTACAAGAACTTCCTAAGCCATACATCAGATATGTCAAAGGCTAGTGTTGACCCAGTGGCCTAATGGATAAGGCATCAGCCTTCGAAGCTGGGGATTGTGGGTTCAAGTCCCATCTGGGTTGTCTTTGTTGGGTTAAATTTAAGTTGTTTGAAACAATTCCGACTTGTTTTCTCAAAACTTAGGCGTGATGATCTGAGGACAATAGTTAGCTTCGAATTCTCAGACTTGCTGCACACTTCAAATAAGATTCATCCAATCTTGCTTGAATCTCATTGTCACGTTACAAAGCTAAAAGGTTCTGCTGAGCTTTGGTAATGGAGATCTTGACTTCAAGTACCCCGTGGCTTTCAACTAATGGTCTCATGTTAGGTGGATGATGATGAAATGCAAACAAGAAAATAGCTGCAGAAAGGTTGTGATTGCAAGTTAATGAGAGTGGCCTTGTCTGGAATTTGAAACTCAAGACCAGTCACACCATACGCGAGAACCATATCCCAGGACCAATGAGACCTGAATGTGGATGATTGCACAAAGAAAATGTTTGTCCATTAGTTGCACACATCTTATTTGATGGAATGCAAACTGGCATCGAGATCCTAAAGTGCAGTTTTCTATGCGTTGGCATCTTGTTGAAGGCATACAAAAAATCCATGACAAATGATTGGCGAAATGCCCAGTGGCCTAATGGATAAGGCATCAGCCTCCGGGGCTTGGGATTGTTGGTTCAATTCCCATCTGGGTTGTCTTTGAAGGTCTCACTTCAATTTGGGAGCAATGTTTAGTGGATGAAACACGGTAGCTGTGAAAACCTTCTTGAGATGTGTTTGCATGCCATTACCTTCCTGCATTGCCATGCGTATTACCTGTTATGACTAAAAGGGTAACGAGATACCTAACGCGAAAGGCCATTTTTAATCCTGCATGGTGCCTACAGAGAAGAGACTGTGTACAAAGACAAAAATGGTGCTTACATATAAAGCTGGTGGGTTGTTCAAGATCCATAAACAAATCTAACAACCGAATCATTGCTGCTCCTTTTTTTGTCTGTATAATTGTACATGTTAGACTGATTTAGATCAGAAGTCCACTAAATGTTCATTAACTAATGTCAAAGCAAAAGCTGCTACAGTTAACATAGAAACACCATGGATAGCACAGCTCCGCCTCTTTTTCAATGACAGGCGTAGGGCTCGTCCGGGATTTGAACCCAGGACCTCTCGCACCCAAAGTGAGAATCATACCCCTAGACCAACGAGCCCTGTAAGGCAAGGCAAGGCAAGGCAAGTTTATTTATATAGCACATTTCATACACAGTGGCAATTCAAAGTGCTTTACATAAACAGGAATAAAAGAAACAATTATAAGAGAAATAAAAACAAACATAAAAATGGTAAGAATAAAAATAAAATAAAAGCTGATAAAATGTGTTATAAAAGAATTAAAAAGAAGAGAAAAACATAGTAGTCGGACGTAGCACAGTGCTCATTCAGTAAAGGCACAGCTAAACAGATGTGTTTTCAGTCTTGATTTGAATGTGCCTAATGTTGGAGCACATCTGATCATTTCTGGAAGCTGATTCCAGCAACGAGGGGCGTAGTAGCTGAAAGCCGATTCACCCTGCTTTGACTGAACTCTTGGGATTTCTAATCTATTTGATCCTAAAGATCTGAGTGATCTGTTAGGTTTGTATTCAGTGAGCATATCTGTAATGTATTGAGGTCCTAGGCCATTTAGTGATTTATAGACCAGTAATAATACTTTAAAATCTATTCTAAATGTGACTGGGAGCCAGTGTAAAGACCTGAGGACAGGTGTGATGTGCTCTGATTTCCTGGTTCTGGTCAGAATTCTGGCCGCAGCGTTCTGGATGAGCTGCAACTGTCTGACTGTCTTTTTGGGAAGGCCAGTGAGGAGGCCATTACAGTAATCCACCCTGCTGCTGATAAAAGCATGAACAAGTTTCTCTAAGTCTTCACTGGAAACAAAGCATCTAATTCTTGCAATGTTTTTGAGATGATAGTATGCTGATTTACTAACTGCTTTGATATGACTATTAAAACTCAGATCTGACTCCAGAGTCACACCAAGATTCTTGACCTTATGTTTTGTTGTTTGACCCTTAGAGCCAAGGTACGCATTCACCTTGAGAACCTCATCTCTGTTCCCAAACGCAATGACTTCAGTTTTCTCTTTGTTTAACTGAAGAAAGTTTTGGCACATCCAATTGTTAATTTCATCAATGCATTGGCAGAGGGTGTCAATGGGGCTGTAGTCATTAGGCAGTAAGGCTAGGTAGATCTGAGTGTCATCAGCATAGCTGTGGTAGGAGATTTGGTTCTTTCTCATTATTTGGCTCAGAGGGAGCATATAAAGGTTGAACAGGAGTGGTGCCAGAATCGAGCCTTGTGGGACTCCACATGTCATGGGTGTCCACCCTGACCTATGGTCACCTATACTGACATAGTAACCTCTTCCTTCAAGGTAAGATCTGAACCATTTGAGGACCGTCCCAGACAGCCCAACCCAGTTTTCCAGCCTATCCAGAAGTATGCTGTGATCGACAGTGTCAAATGCAGCACTGAGATCGAGCAGTACCAGCACTGTTAGTTTGCCTGAATCTGTATTTAGGCGGATGTCATTGATTATCTTTATAAGGGCGCTCTCTGTACTGTGATGTGGTCTGAAACCAGATTGAAAATTGTCCAAACACCCCTTGTAGTTTAGGAACTTGTTAACCTGGTTAAAAACAACTTTTTCAATGATTTTGCCAATGAAAGGGAGATTTGAGATGGGCCTGTAATTGCTCAATATGGTGTTATCCAGGTTGTTCTTCTTCAAGAGGGGTTTAACAACTGCAGTTTTAAGTGAGTTAGGAAAAATCCCCGAGAGAAGTGAAGCATTTACCACTTTTAGAAGATCCATTTCTAAGCAGGTCAACACCGTTTTAAAGAATGATGTGGGGAGCGTGTCAAGACTGCAGGTTGATGTTTTCATAACTTGCACGATCTCTTCTAAGATTTTGCCATTAATTGCCATGAAATCGGACATAATGTCTGATTTCTTAAGTTGTGGTTGAGCTAGTCTGACGTCGACACAATTTGGCTGATTGGATGAGCTGATTCCCTTTCTGATATTATTGATCTTGTCAGTAAAGAAATGAGCAAACTCATTACATTTGCTTTCAGAGAGTAGCTCACTGGGAATTCGACTGGGGGGGGTTGTGAGTTTCTCTATCGTTGCAAAGAGTTTACGAGCATTGTTTACGTTGCTGTTTATAAGGCTTGAAAAGAAAGTCTGCCTAGCAGTTTTTAGTTCCATATTAAAAGCACGAAGACTGTCTTTATAGATATTATAATGGACTACTAGTTTCGTCTTTCTCCACATACGCTCAGCTTTTCTGCACTGTCTTTTCGTCATTTTTAATTTTGGGGACTTAGTCCAGGATCCCCTTTGGCTGCTAGTTATATTCTTGGCTTTAACAGGAGCAATGTCATCTATGACATTCTTAACTTTAGAATTAAACAAATGAAGGAGAGAATCAACAGAGTCTGCAGATATACTTGGTGCTAGCGATATGGCCTTCATAAACTGCTCATTAGTGTTCTCATTTATGCATCTCTTTCTGACAGAGACAGATCTGTCTTTAATAGCTGGAGTGATCAATATATCAAAGAAAATACAGAAATGATCAGATAGTGCAACATCCTTAACAACAGTTGATGAAATGTGTAAACCCTTAGTTATAAGTAGATCAAGAGTGTGTCCACGATTGTGTGTGGGTTCTTGAACATGCTGAGTCAGATCAAAAGTGTTCAAAACAGTCATCAGTTCTTTTACAGCATTGATTTCTGGATTATCAATGTGAATATTAAAATCCCCAGCAATGGTAAAATAGTCAAATTCAGAGGTTACTATTGATAACAGCTCTGTAAAATCATCAATAAAAGCTGGAGAATATTTTGGAGGTCTGTAGATAATGATCAGTAAGATACGTGGAGCACCTTTTAGTGCTATACTCAGATATTCAAAAGACAAAAAGTCACCAAATGACACTTGTTTACACTCATAGACATCTTTAAACAGGGCAGCAATGCCTCCACCTCTCCTATTGGCTCTGCAAACACTCAAAAAGTCAAAGTTTAAAGGAGCTGTTTCATTCAGAACTGCTGCACTACAGCTGTCATCTAGCCAAGTTTCATTTAAAAGCATAAAATCAAGGCAATTTGAGCTGATAAAATCATTGACTAAAAGTGACTTATTGTTGAGTGATCGGATGTTTAAAAGTGCTAACTTAACAGTTTTAGCTGTTTTTGCTACAGTAGTCTCAGATTTATATTTAATAGACACAAGATTTGAGTGATTTGCTATACGGCCTGAAAAAGTCTTCGGTTTTCTGTCACGTAATACAACACATATATGTGTAGAGAAAGCTACAGGCACACTGGGTTCCTGCTTGTTCTGTAAACATCTGATAAAGACACTGTTATCTAAGCAGGCACCCGAGACACATCATGGAGAGCAGTTTTGTTCACCAGCTGAAGATGGTGCGTTGTTGTTTGGGCCCTGGCGGTGGGGCAAATGTCGGAGGGCTCTTCCAGGTGGGCTCAGAGGTGGTTGTGGAGCAGGCCGCTTTTTGGTTGGTAACTGGGGGCTTGCGGCGATGGAGTGTGAAAGTTTAGTTCCAGCATGCACCAGTTCCTCCATCTTTTTTGAGAAACCCAAGAGAGGCGAGCAAGGTGATAATGGGAACGTGTCTGGCGACAGAGGCTGTGGCTCTGGAGATTCTGGGTGCTGAAATATGTTTTCCTGGGTGTTTTCCTGAGGATCATTTTTTAGTGACGAGACACTAGAAGCAGCCTGCAGTGCCACAAAAAATTCTGTGAGACCGATCCACTCTACTCTTTGTTCATGTTGTTTTTGTTCCGTGTGTCAGCAACTCCCTTGAGGCATATTACAGTTCACAGGCAATATAAAACAGCCCAGTGGCCTAATGGATAGGGCACCAGCCTTCGAAGCTGGGGATTGTGGGTTCAAGTCCCATCTGGGTTGTCTTTGTCGGGTTAAATTTAAGTTGTTTGAAACAATTCCGACTTGTTTTCTCAAAACTTAGGCGTGATGATCTGAGGACAATAGTTAGCTTCAATTCTCAGACTTGCTGCACACTTCAAATAAGATTCATCCAAGCTTGCTTGAATCTCACCGCTTACGGCCATACCACCCTGAGCACGCCCTCTAGTGTGAGTGACAGTTGTTGCACAGCAGGAAGTGTGAGGTGGCAGAAGGAAGAGAGAGGCTCTTCCATTTTGGCAGTTTTGTTTTTTATTTTTAGTTTTTGTGTTACAAAGTTTACTTTAATTGTTTTTTCAGTTAAAGATTTTTTTCACTAACCCCAAGCAGTAACACTGTTTTGGGGTTAGAAAACAACAAAATGGACACAACGGAGAAAGAGAATGGACAAGACACAAAGGGAACAAGGAACAGAGAACAAGGAAATGCTACAAACAGGATTGAAAGGACTCTAAATGAAGATAATGGAGAAAACAGCAAGGAGACATGGGCAACAGTTGTCTCAAAGAAAAAAGAAGGAAAAGGAGGTGGTCAAGAAAAGAAAGGAGAACTACAATCAAATAAAAGTATTGAAAGCGAAAAGAATATTGAAGGACAAAGGAATGATTCAAGTCAGAAACAACAAATGCTGAACAAACTAAAGAAGCAAGCAAGATATCAAAGAGACTACAAGAAGGAAGCCACACTAACAATGATGGTAAAAGAAATTGAAAACTCAACTATAAATAACATAATCAAAGCAGTGGAAGACAAAGTCGGGATTGGCAAATTATTTGGACTGAGACGGAAAAATAACAATGAATTTGAGCTGACAATGGAAAGTGAAAAAGAATGCGAGATATTGATGAACGGACTGATGATTAATGGAGAAGAATGTGAGATGAAAAAGCTGTGTGCAACAGAAAAAATGGTAGCTTTTCTGAACTTGCCCAGTTACATACAGGATGAGGAGATACAACAAAAACTGAGCAATTGGGGAGTAACTCCTATACTTCCAATAAGAAGAAAATATCATCCGGGAACAATGGTGGCAGACGGAACACGCTTTGTGAAGGTAAAATTTCCCAAAGAAGTTAAATCTTTACCATACAATGTTGGCTTTGTGACAGAAGAAGGCATACAATATTTCAGAGTGATTCATGATAATCAACTGAAAATGTGCAGACTTTGCTCAAGTACAGAGCATGAGAAGAAAGACTGCCCAAATTTCACATGCAGAAGATGTCTTCAGCAGGGGCATTATGTGCGGGACTGCGAAGTTCTGCAGTGCCAGGGCTGCGAGAGGGCATCGACAAGATGTAACTGTGAAAAAGAGGAGGAAATTGAAAGGATGGAAATACAAGTGTCACTTGATAATACGGCAACAGAAAGGAAGGAGGACAAAACTGGAGAAGAAAACAATACAGAAGAGGACAGATATGAGAAAGAGGATAAAGAAATGGAACTGGGAGAAGGAGCAAACGAGGAGGAAGGAGAACCAAATAATGGAAAATTTGATGAAGAACAATATGATGAAGGCGCTATAGAACTGAACAATGAAGAGAGACAGGAGAAGAAAAGGACTGAGGACAATGAAACAAGAGCACTAAATGAGGTAAGAGGAATGGATTTTGAAAGGGGGAATTATGGACTGGAAAAAAAAGAAAAAGGTAAAAAGATAAAAGATTTAAAATCAAGATGTAAAAGTGGCTTAAACATTGAACTGGTTCTACAACGGCAGAAAATGAGAAGAGAAGAGATTAAAGAAAGAATGGAAAGGAAAACATTTGAAAAAGGAGATGCAAGAAACATTTGTTTAAGTGACAGTGACTCAGAATGAATGGTGGTTATTGGTTTATCCAATGATTTTCCTAATGAGTAATGTATGTGTGGTATCACTGAATGTAAGAGGATTGTCAAAATGTGAAAAGTTTGAAAAGATTAACGTGTTTGACAAAAAAGTGTGATATATTATGTTTACAAGAGACAAAGTGGGAAGACGAGATTAAAAATGAGATGAGAAAATTGTGGAATGGGGAAATATTTAGTAATGGAGATATAGAAAAGAAAAGAGGGGTAGCAATTTTGATAAAAAGAGGGATTTTTGAAAAAGTAGAATTAGACTATAAAGACACAAATGGAAGAATTATAATTGTAAAAGTTATGTATAATGGGAAAAGTTTTAGAGTATGCAACATACATGCACCAAATGAGGAAAAGGAGAAATATAACTTTTATAAGGAAATAGATAAGTTAATAGATAAGAATGAAAACATATTTATTTTAGGAGATTTTAATGTTGCCATGCAAAGAATAGATAAAGATGACTCAATGGATTTTAGAACAGACAGAGGAAGGAATGAACTACAGAATTTAATGAGGAAATGTGATTTGGTAGATGTATGGAGAGAGCAAAATGGTATGAAAAGAGAATATTCAAGAAGACAAATTGTAAATAGGATTTTAAAGCAAAGTAGAATTGACTTGTTTTTATGTAAGAAGAAAGAAGTACAATATGTCAACAAAGTTTTCTACAAAACCTATAGTGAGAGTGATCATGATTTTATATGGATAACGATGAATTTTAATGAGATTGAAAAAGGAGCAGGAGTGTGGATACTCAACACTGAGTTGTTCAAAATAGAAATGTATAAAATGGAAATAGAAAATATAATAATCAATAGTGTGAATGATGAAATGTTTGAAACAGAAACAAGTTTATGGTGGGATAATCTGAAAAATAGAATAAAAGAATACTCAATAAATGTATCAGAAAAAAGACAAAAGGCAAAAAAATTCAAGGAAAATCAAATTAGAAAAGAATGGGATGAAGAAATGAGTAAAGTAAATGGGATAAATGTTGACAAAATAATAGAATTACAGGAAAAGCTGCAGAAAATCGAAGAAGAAAAGTGTAAGGGAGTAATTATTAGAAGCAGAGCTAAAGACATTGTAGAAGGAGAAAGAAGTACAAAATACTTTTATGAATTAGAAAAAACAAGACAGAGAGCAGCTATAATCAAATGTATAAAAACACAAGATGGGAAAACTGTAGAGGACAAAGAGGGAATTTTAAAGGAAACTAGACGATTTTATAAGGAATTATTTACAGAAAATGGAGTAGTTTTAAATGATGAAAATTTCTTATTAGAAAAAATAACAGTAAAAATAAATAAAGAGGACGAGGAAATGTGCGAGAGTGAGATAACAGATTTAGAAATAGAAACAGCTATTGATCAGTTGAGAAATGGGAAAAGTCCAGGAATAGATGGACTACCAGTTGAGTTTTATAAAGTTTTTAAAAATGTTTTAAGTCCTATTTTAAATATAATATACAGTGATATTTATGAAAAAGGGGAGTTAACTAATAGTATGAAAAAAGGAATGGTTAAAATGATTTATAAAAGAAATGGAGACAAGGAAGACTTAAAAAATTATAGACCCTTAAGTATGCTGAACACAGACTATAAAATTTTAGCGAAAGTCTTAGCTAACAGATTGAAAGTAGTTGTACCAAACATAATCCAAACAAATCAAGCATATGCGGTTCTAAAAAGAGACATAACGGATGTCATAAACAATATAAGAGACATAATCTGGTATATGAGAGAGGAAAAAGAAACAGGATATATAATTAGTGTAGATTTGGATTCAGCTTTTGATAGAGTGGAACACAAATATATGATGAATGTAATGGAGAGATTTGGTTTTGGAAAAAGATATTTACAATGGATAAAATGTTTATATACAGATATAACAAGCTGTATAAAAGTAAATGTTTTTTAATTAAAGATTTTAAAGTAACAAGATCGATAAGACAAGGGTGTCCAATGTCAGCACTACTATACACACTTGTATCTGAAACATTGGGGTTAGCAATTGATAATGAAAAGCAAATACGAGGATTATGTATAAAAGGAACAGAGTCAGAACAAAAATATTTCAATATGCTGATGATACCACTTTAATAGTAAAAGATATTAAAAGTATTGAAAAAGCAGAGGAAATTTTAAACAGATATTGTAAAGGAACAGGAGCAAAAATTAATAAGGAAAAAACGAAATACATGAGAATAGGAAAAACAAAGGCTTTACCAGAAAAAATCCAATTTAAAGAGGAGAAAACCAATATGAAGATTTTAGGTATAAGGGTTGGTGAAAATGAAAATGAAACAAGGGATTGTGGTGTGTGGGAGGAAGTTTTAAAAGGAATGGAAAAAAGATTACATTTCTGGAAATTAAGAGGTTTGTTTTTAAAGGGGAAAGTTTTAGTTTTAAATTCCTTATTTTTATCAAAAATGTGGTATGTTTTAGGTACAGTGAGTTTGCCAATGAGTGTTTATAAGAAGATAAAAGCTATCGTATTAGATTTTATATGGGACGGGAAACCTTCCAAGGTAGCTTATGATACCATAATTGGTAAAGTAGAAGAAGGGGGGTTAGGTTTAATCGATCCATTCATCAGAATGAAAAGCATAAGAATAAAAACTGTAAATAAATACTGGAAAGAAGAAAAACACGTATGGAAAGATGCGATGACATATTTTTTTAATAAATGTGGGGAAATGCAAGAATATATATTATGGATGAAGCCCAAAGAGAATATGATGAATGGGATTCCAGAATTCTATAAAGAAGTTATCAAGGCATGGGGAGATTTTAGAAAGCATATTGATTGTACATTTAGTAAAGAAGAGATTTTAAAGCAACCGCTGTTTTTAAATGATTACATTAAAAAGGGAATTACACTATTTTTTATAAGAAATGGTATTATGCAGGAATAAAGCAAATTAAAGATATCTTATATGAAGTGATACCTGGTTATGTACAGGTGCAAGTAATAAAAGATGCAATAATAGAAAACTATGAAAACGAAACTAAAGGAGTTATTGAAAATCAATTGAACAACTTGAAAAACAATATACCAAAAGAATGGAAAGAAATGATAGAAAATAATCTGGATATGCACAGCGATGAAGGAAGGGTGATTAACTTTAAAGAAAATCAATATGCTTTCAAAGATGGTATACTGAAGATGTTTTATTCATGTTTATGTAAAGACGTGTTTGTTATACCCAAAGCAGAAGAGTACTGGAAAAGATTATATCCCAATATAGAAACAAAGGAAATATGGCAAAATTTGAGAGCTTGGTGGAAAAGTCCAATTTTAGAGAATTTTGATTACATTTTAAGGCAAAACTGTTTATTAAGCGAAATGAGATTGTGTAAAATAGGTTTGGCAAATGATGCAAGATGTAAAGTTTGTAATGAAGAAGATGAAGGTATACTACATTTGTTTTTTAAATGCAAAGAGTTAGAATGTTTAATTGGAAAAAATAAAGAAATGATAAATGAAATGGGGATTGAAAAACAGGTTGTTGATGAGGAATGGGAAACATTATTTTTATTTGGTTGTAAAACAGAAGGTAAAAATACAAGGTTCATTAATTTCATTTTAACAGTTGCAAGAATTGTGATATGGAATAGAAGGAATGCTGTTAAACAGAAGAATGGCAAAATATCTGTGTGTAAATTGTTTAAAAGAAAAATGTCTGTACTGCTTAATGCTCTTTTCTATTATTGTAACACAAATGACAAGATTGATGTATTTGAAAAAGACTTTTTATGTGGGAATATATATGTTCAAATGGCTTTATATGATGTACATGTATTATTACCTGAATGTAATTGTTTTTAATTTTTGATATAAAATAAAGAAAAAAAAAAAAAAAAAAAAAAATCTCATCTGAACTCGGAAGCAAAGCAGGGTTGGGCCTGGTTAGTACTTGGATGGGAGACCGCCTGGGAATACCAGGTGCTGTAAGCTTTTTGAATTCCTTCATTTGGCAAAAAAATTAATAAATACAATTTTTTTTTTTAAAAAAGAGGTAAACTATTGAGGGGCCAAGGGCATTGTTTCTGTCGGTGCTGTTTCGAGACAAGCTGAGCGGCGCTCGACTCTTTTTAAATAGCCAACTCTTGACTGCTGCTCTCGCTTACGGCCATACCACCCTGGCAATGCCTGATCTCATCTGAACTCGGAAGCAAAGCAGGGTTGGGCCTGGTTAGTACTTGGATGGGAGACCGCCTGGGAATACCAGGTGCTGTAAGCTTTTTGAATTCCTTCATTTGGCAAAAAAATTAATAAATACAATTTTTTTTTTTTAAAAAGAGGTAAACTATTGAGGGGCCAAGGGCATTGTTTCTGTCGGTGCTGTTTCGAGACAAGCTGAGCGGCGCTCGACTCTTTTTAAATAGCCAACTCTTGACTGCTGCTCTCGCTTACGGCCATACCCCCCTGTGCATGTGTGAGAGTGGTACATTCCAGGAAGTGTTTGGCTGCAGTTGGTGAGAGAGGCTCACCACATTTTCTTCTGTTTAGTTTTATTTTTGACTAAAATACATTTTTGTTAAAGTTTTTTTGAGTTTGTTTAGTTTATCCTCCCAGCAGCGTGAGCTGTTCGGGAGGAGTGTTTTTTATTCCTATTTTTTTTGGAAATGGACGGATCTACGGTGACAGACCTGGCAATGGCGGACGGATTTGAGAAGGCAAATGACAATGGACTGGACAGACGACAACGAGAAACAAACCGATCAGAGAAGGAAGCAAGGAAAAGGATTTATTTAAAAGAAGCAACTGTAACGGTGGATATGGGACAAACAACTGAGGTGAGAGCAATGGATTTAATTAAAGCAGTGACGGAGAGGATTGGGGATGGAAAGATTTTGGCTGTAAGACCAAAACAAAACAAAGAATATGAAGTAACACTTGAAAGAGAGGAAGATGCTGATGTGTTAACAGACGGATTAACTATTAAAGGGATAAACTGTACAGTAAAGAGGCTACAAAACCGCGATTATGTTGTCTCCTTCATGCATCTGCCTGTCTATGTTGCTGACATAGATATTTTAGACAAATTGGATCATTGGGGAGTTTGTCCCATTTCAAAAATTAAAAGAAGGTTTTATCCGGGCACAGATATTGAAGATGGGACGAGGTTTGTTAAAACCAGATTCCCCAAGGAAGTGGCATCCCTCCCGTACAGCACAAGAATAGAGACAGCAGAAGGACCACAATACTTTAGGGTGATGCACAGCCATCAGGTGAAAACTTGCAGGCTGTGCATGAGCCCAGATCATGTGGTGAAAGACTGTCCAGATTTTAAGTGTTATAAGTGCGAGGAAAAGGGGCATTTCGCAAGGGATTGCGATGCAGTGAAGTGCCCGGATTGTAATAAGGTTTTAAATAAATGTGAATGTTGGATGGGGGAAGAGGAGGAGGAGGTAGAGCAGCGGGTAGACAGACAGATGAATGAAGGAGACAATATACAGTCAGAGGACAAAACAACAACTCAAGACAGAAGAACAGAATCTGAAAGTGAAAAACTACAAGAGAATGAGGCTAATGGAAAGGACAGAGTCACTGAACAGGAAGGGACAACATGGACACAAATGGATATGACTGACAGTTTAAGGAATGTTTTGGAAGCAGCAGAATTGAGCAATTTGAATAATAAAGACATACAACAAGGACAACAGGAAGACATATTTTGGACACAAATGGACATGACAGACAGTTTTCAAAAGGCAATGGACACAGTGGAGACAAAAGACCAAAGTAATGAGGAGCAAGACGAGTTAGAGGAACATTTACAAAAGGAGGGAAACAAAGAGACACAGGTGAAATCATCAAAAAGAAGAAGATCGATAAAGATAAAACCTAATTTAGAGACTGCAAGGAAAAAACTGCTAAAAGATGGAGAAATTGAATGCGAAAATAAGTATGAGTTGCTAAAGGGCTTGGAAGAGATGGACTGAGATGATGGTTTTTATGAATGTTTTTATCTTATTTATGGTTTTAGGAATTGTGTCTTTTAATGCAAGAGGGCTTTTAGACATCAGAAAATTTGAAAAAGTGAAAGAAATGTGTAAACGAGAAGATGTGATTTTATTACAAGAGACAAACTGGAAGGAAGAATACATGAAGGAAATAAGAAAAAGGTGGAGTGGGGAGATTTCATACAATAATGGGGATGGGAGGCTGGGGAGAGGAGTTGCAATTTTAATAAAAGAAAACAGTGGGGTTTTATGTAAAACAATCTATAATGACAAAGAGGGGAAGTGTATGATATGTGAAATGGAGTATGAGAAGAAAAAAGTAATAATGGTGAACGTTCATGCCCCAACAGAGGAGAACAGAAAGAAAGAGTATTTTAATGTACTAAGAGATTGTTTAAAGAAACATGAAAGAGTTATTATCATGGGGGATTTTAACACTGTTTTTAGTAAATTAGAAATGGCTGAGGGAATGGTTTTTAAAACGGATAAGGGAAGAAAAGAACTGAAAATATTGATGGAGGAAATGAATTTAATTGATGTGTGGAGAGAAAGGAATGAACAGAAAAAAGAGTACTCAAGAAGACAGTTAGTGGGGAACTTTTTTTGTCAAACAAGAATTGATTTTATTTTATGCACAAGAAATGTTGAAGAGTTTATAAGCAAGATCAAATATGAAGAAACAAGTCTGAGTGACCATAAGCCAATTTTTATGAATCTAGACTGGAGTAATGTGAAAAGAGGGCCAGGGGTATGGGTTATAAACACAGCGGTTTTAAAGAATGAAGACTATGTTTTAAGTATAAAGGAAATTATTCAAAAGGAAAAAGGGAATGAAATTTATAATGAGGACAAAAGAATGTGGTGGGAGAATGTAAAACATTTAGTTAAAAAGTTTACAATAAAATACTGTAGACAATTACAAAATTGTAAAAAATATAAGGAAAAAGGAGCTGAAAGAAAAACTAGAAAACGAATTGAAAAATGAGAATGGAAAAGATATACAAAAGATAAAAGAACTGGAAGGAAGACTGAAAGAAATGGAGGAGGAGAAATTTGAAGGTGCAAGGTTAAGAAGCAAAGCCAAATTTACAGTGGAGGGGGAAAAGTGCACTAAATTTTTCTTTGATCTAGAGAAGACAAGAGGGAAGGCAGAAATGATTAAAGAAATAAGGAGCAAAAATGGGAACATAGTGGAAGAAAATGAGGAGATTTTGGAAGAAATAAGATCATATTATGAGAAATTGTTTTGCACAGAGGGAGTAAAAGAAAAAGAAAAAAAGGGAATTGCTAAATCTAATCAAATCAAGAGTAGAAGAAGAGGAAAAAAGAGAATGTGACAAGGAGGTAAGAGAAGAAGAAATAAAAAGAGCAATTAGTGAATTGAACAAAAAGAAAAGTCCAGGAATTGATGGGTTGGGAAGTGAATTTTATATTGTTTTTAAAGATATTTTATCTAGTATTTTAAAGGAAGTATATGATGAGATTTTTGAGAATGGTGGGGTAAATAAAAGAATGGGGATGGGCTTAATGAAGGTGATATACAAAGGAAAGGGGGATAAAGTAGATTTAAAAAATTATAGACCTATAACAATGCTCAACACTGATTTTAAGATTTTAGCAAAAGTTTTAGCTAACAGATTAAAGGAAGTGATGCCAAGCATAATCAAAACAAACCAAGCATATAGTATAAAAGGACGAGACATTGCTGACACAACTATGAGTATTAAAGACACAATAAGATATATAAATGATAAGAAGAAAGATGGTTTTTTAATTAGTCTGGACTTTGAGAAAGCTTTTGATAGAGTTGAGCATGACTTTTTATTTGGAGTGTTAAAGAGTTTTGGTTTTGGGGAAAATTTTATAAAGTGGGTTCAGATTTTATATAGAGGAGCTATAACCAGGATAAAATGCAATGGTTTTTTAACGGACTGTTTTAAAATAACAAGATCAATCAGACAGGGTTGCCCGTTATCTGCACTTTTATATGCCTTAGTTGCAGAACCACTAGGATTAGCTGTGAAGCATGAGGAAAGAATAAAAGGAATAGAGGTAGAGGGGGGAGTGAACAAAATTTTTCAATATGCTGACGATACTACATTAATACTACAAGATCTGGCAAGTGTAAAGCAAGCAATGGAAACAGTGCAACATTTTTGTAAGGGTTCAGGAGCTAAAATAAATGAAGATAAAACAGTATATTTGAGATTTGGAGGAACTGAGGCTTTATCTGGACATTTTACGTTCAAGGAAATGGATGAAATAAAAATTTTAGGCATTGTAGTTGGGAGGGATGAAAAGAAAGCAGAAGCAACTATGTGGGAGGAAATGTTAGGAGGGATTGAAAGAAGGCTGAGGTTTTGGAAATTAATGTCTTTAACTTTGAAGGGGAGGGTTTTAATTTTGAATGTTTTAATGGTTTCTAAATTATGGAATATTTTATATGTGTCATCAATGCCACTGTGGATGGAAAAAAGGCTGAAAAAATGTTTTTTAGATTTTTTATGGGAAGGGAAGCCTCCAAGGATAGCATACGCAACGTTGATTGGAGAAGTAGGGCAAAGGGGGACTAGGTTTAATAGACGTCGAACAAAGAAAAAACAGCTTAAGAGTGAAAATGGTAAAGAAATATTTGGATGAAGAAAATAAGGCAGCATGGAAAAGAACAATGGAATATTTTTTAAGTAAAAGTGGCAATTTTAATATGGGAGATAATATTTTATGGATGAGGATGAAAACATTCATGACAGAGGGTCTACCAGACTTTTATAAAGAATTGATTGGAGCATGGGGGAAATTTTTAACTTGTGTACATTTTAATATACAAGGACGCGAGAACATTTTAAATCAGCCTTTATTCTTAAACAGTGACATTCTTAATCAAGAGAAAGTGGTGTTTTTTAGGAAATGGTGGGAGGTGGGAATAACAAGAGTAAGGGATATTTTATATGAATTTAAGGAAGGATTTTTACCGGTGCAGTATGTTATTGATGTGATGGATGAAGCGAAGGAGGATTTTAACAGACAAGACTTAATAAAGGAATACGACATAATTAAAAATGCCATACCTGCAGAATGGTTAACAAGAATAGAAAACATGGAAGAAAATAAACCAAGTAAAGATGTGAGGGTAAGATTTGGAGAGAAATGGTGGGATTTTAAAGATTGTACTGTGAAAATGATTTATGGTTTTTTTAGAGATGGGGTTTTTAAGAAACCTGGTGCAAATCAGTACTGGATACGGCGTTTTAAAGATGTAAATGAAGACAATATTTGGGCTAATATAAATGGCAAATTTGTACAATCAAAACTGGAGAATTTAGAATATTTTATCAGGAGTAAAGCAGTGTTTACAGATGTCATTTTAAACAAAATAGGGATGGAGGAAAGTCTCACATGTAAAGTATGTCAAGATGCAGATGAAGGATTTTTACACTTGTTTTTATATTGTAATGAGTTAAAAGATTTTAATGAGAAATGCAAAAACATGATTTTAACTTTGAAAGGAGAAAGAGACGACAATCTAGAGTGGGAAAAGGTGTTACTGTTGGGGCTGAACAAAGAATGTGATAATAAAAAACTCATAAATTTACTTGTGATTTTAATGAAAAGTGCAATATGGGAGAGAAGAGTTGTAGCAAAAAAGGAAAAAGTTTTATTAAATGTGTGGAATGTGTTTAAGAGGAAGGTGGAGAAATATTTTGAATGTCTATTTTATTATTTTAAGTTAGAGGAAATGCAGGAGGCTTTTTATGATGTTTTTACTCAAGAAGTCACAAAGATTTTAAATGACACAGGACTAAAAATGTCTTTTTAAAAATGTGATTTTACCTTTTAAGGAATACTACTTGGAACATTTTATGTGAAAAAAACAGAAAAAAACACATTGTTGTGAAGCTATGAATGTAATATGGACCTTTTAAATGTTTTGTCTGAAGTGTAATCTGTATAAATAAGTGAATTGTATGAATTTTGAACAGTATAATAAAGAAAAAAAAAAAAAAAAAAAAAAATGGCAATGCCTGATCTCATCTGAACTCGGAAGCAAAGCAGGGTTGGGCCTGGTTAGTACTTGGATGGGAGACCGCCTGGGAATACCAGGTGCTGTAAGCTTTTTGAATTCCTTCATTTGGCAAAAAAATTAATAAATACATTTTTTTTTTTAAAAAGAGGTAAACTATTGAGGGGCCAAGGGCATTGTTTCTGTCGGTGCTGTTTCAAGGCAAGCTGAGCAGCGCTCGGCTCCTGGTGCTGCCCTATTTTTAAATAGCCAACTCTTGACTGCTGCTCTCGCTTACGGCCATACCACCCTGGCAATGCCTGATCTCATCTGAACTCGGAAGCAAAGCAGGGTTGGGCCTGGTTAGTACTTGGATGGGAGACCGCCTGGGAATACCAGGTGCTGTAAGCTTTTTGAATTCCTTCAGTTTGGCAAAAAAATTAATAAATACATTTTTTTTTTTAAAAAGAGGTAAACTATTGAGGGGCCAAGGGCATTGTTTCTGTCGGTGCTGTTTCAAGGCAAGCTGAGCAGCGCTCGGCTCCTGGTGCTGCGCCTATTTTTAAATAGCCAACTCTTGACTGCTGCTCTCGCTTACGGCCATACCACCCTGGCAATGCCTGATCTCATCTGAACTCGGAAGCAAAGCAGGGTTGGGCCTGGTTAGTACTTGGATGGGAGACCGCCTGGGAATACCAGGTGCTGTAAGCTTTTTGAATTCCTTCGTTTGGCAAAAAAATTAATAAATACATTTTTTTTTTTAAAAAAGAGGTAAACTATTGAGGGGCCAAGGGCATTGTTTCTGTCGGTGCTGTTTCAAGGCAAGCTGAGCAGCGCTCGGCTCCTGGTGCTGCGCCTATTTTTAAATAGCCAACTCTTGACTGCTGCTCTCGCTTACGGCCATACCACCCTGGCAATGCCTGATCTCATCTGAACTCGGAAGCAAAGCAGGGTTGGGCCTGGTTAGTACTTGGATGGGAGACCGCCTGGGAATACCAGGTGCTGTAAGCTTTTTGAATTCCTTCGTTTGGCAAAAAAATTAATAAATACATTTTTTTTTTTAAAAAGAGGTAAACTATTGAGGGGCCAAGGGCATTGTTTCTGTCGGTGCTGTTTCAAGGCAAGCTGAGCAGCGCTCGGCTCCTGGTGCTGCGCCTATTTTTAAATAGCCAACTCTTGACCGCTGCTCTCGCTTACGGCCATACCACCCTGGCAATGCCTGATCTCATCTGAACTCGGAAGCAAAGCAGGGTTGGGCCTGGTTAGTACTTGGATGGGAGACCGCCTGGGAATACCAGGTGCTGTAAGCTTTTTGAATTCCTTCGTTTGGCAAAAAAATTAATAAATACATTTTTTTTTTTTAAAAAGAGGTAAA
>NC_079438.1:10542959-10687959 GCF_903798145.1 Danio aesculapii | reverse complement strand
GATGGGAGACCGCCTGGGAATACCAGGTGCTGTAAGCTTTTTGAATTCCTTCGTTTGGCAAAAAAATTAATAAATACATTTTTTTTTTAAAAAAGAGGTAAACTATTGAGGGGCCAAGGGCATTGTTTCTGTCGGTGCTGTTTCAAGGCAAGCTGAGCAGCGCTCGGCTCCTGGTGCTGCGCCTATTTTTAAATAGCCAACTCTTGACTGCTGCTCTTGCTTACGGCCATACCACCCTGGCAATGCCTGATCTCATCTGAACTCGGAAGCAAAGCAGGGTTGGGCCTGGTTAGTACTTGGATGGGAGACCGCCTGGGAATACCAGGTGCTGTAAGCTTTTTGAATTCCTTCGTTTGGCAAAAAAATTAATAAATACATTTTTTTTTTAAAAAGAGGTAAACTATTGAGGGGCCAAGGGCATTGTTTCTGTCGGTGCTGTTTCAAGGCAAGCTGAGCAGCGCTCGGCTCCTGGTGCTGCACCTATTTTTAAATAGCCAACTCTTGACTGCTGCTCTTGCTTACGGCCATACCACCCTGGCAATGCCTGATCTCATCTGAACTCGGAAGCAAAGCAGGGTTGGGCCTGGTTAGTACTTGGATGGGAGACCGCCTGGGAATACCAGGTGCTGTAAGCTTTTTGAATTCCTTCGTATTGGCAAAAAAATTAATAAATACATTTTTTTTTTTAAAAAGAGGTAAACTATTGAGGGGCCAAGGGCATTGTTTCTGTCGGTGCTGTTTCAAGGCAAGCTGAGCACGCTCGGCTCCTGGTGCTGCGCCTATTTTTAAATAGCCAACTCTTGACTGCTGCTCTTGCTTACGGCCATACCACCCTGGCAATGCCTGATCTCATCTGAACTCGGAAGCAAAGCAGGGTTGGGCCTGGTTAGTACTTGGATGGGAGACCGCCTGGGAATACCAGGTGCTGTAAGCTTTTTGAATTCCTTCGTTTGGCAAAAAAATTAATAAATACATTTTTTTTTTTTAAAAAGAGGTAAACTATTGAGGGGCCAAGGGCATTGTTTCTGTCGGTGCTGTTTCAAGGCAAGCTGAGCAGCGCTCGGCTCCTGGTGCTGCACCTATTTTTAAATAGCCAACTCTTGACTGCTGCTCTTGCTTACGGCCATACCCCCCTGTGCATGTGTGAGAGTGGTACATTCCAGGAAGTGTTTGGCTGCAGTTGGTGAGAGAGGCTCACCACATTTTCTTCTGTTTAGTTTTATTTTTGACTAAAATACATTTTTGTTAAAGTTTTTTTGAGTTTGTTTAGTTTATCCTCCCAGCAGCGTGAGCTGTTCGGGAGGAGTGTTTTTTATTCCTATTTTTTTTGGAAATGGACGGATCTACGGTGACAGACCTGGCAATGGCGGACGGATTTGAGAAGGCAAATGACAATGGACTGGACAGACGACAACGAGAAACAAACCGATCAGAGAAGGAAGCAAGGAAAAGGATTTATTTAAAAGAAGCAACTGTAACAGTGGATATGGGACAAACAACTGAGGTGAGAGCAATGGATTTAATTAAAGCAGTGACGGAGAGGATTGGGGATGGAAAGATTTTGGCTGTAAGACCAAAACAAAACAAGGAATATGAAGTAACACTTGAAAGAGAGGAAGATGCTGATGTGTTAACAGACGGATTAACTATTAAAGGGATAAACTGTACAGTAAAGAGGCTACAAAACCGCGATTATGTTGTCTCCTTCATGCATCTGCCTGTCTATGTTGCTGACATAGATATTTTAGACAAATTGGATCATTGGGGAGTTTGTCCCATTTCAAAAATTAAAAGAAGGTTTTATCCGGGCACAGATATTGAAGATGGGACGAGGTTTGTTAAAACCAGATTCCCCAAGGAAGTGGCATCCCTCCCGTACAGCACAAGAATAGAGACAGCAGAAGGACCACAATACTTTAGGGTGATGCACAGCCATCAGGTGAAAACTTGCAGGCTGTGCATGAGCCCAGATCATGTGGTGAAAGACTGTCCAGATTTTAAGTGTTATAAGTGCGAGGAAAAGGGGCATTTCGCAAGGGATTGCGATGCAGTGAAGTGCCCGGATTGTAATAAGGTTTTAAATAAATGTGAATGTTGGATGGGAGAAGAGGAGGAGGAGGTAGAGCAGCGGGTAGACAGACAGATGAATGAAGGAGACAATATACAGTCAGAGGACAAAACAACAACTCAAGACAGAAGAACAGAATTTGAAAGTGAAAAACTACAAGAGAATGAGGCTAATGGAAAGGACAGAGTCACTGAACAGGAAGGGACAACATGGACACAAATGGATATGACTGACAGTTTAAGGAATGTTTTGGAAGCAGCAGAATTGAGCAATTTGAATAATAAAGACTTACAACAAGGACAACAGGAAGACATATTTTGGACACAAATGGACATGACAGACAGTTTTCAAAAGGCATTGGACACAGTGGAGACAAAAGACCAAAGTAATGAGGAGCAAGACGAGTTAGAGGAACATTTACAAAAGGAGGGAAACAAAGAGACACAGGTGAAATCATCAAAAAGAAGAAGATCGATAAAGATAAAACCTAATTTAGAGACTGCAAGGAAAAAACTGCTAAAAGATGAAGAAATTGAATGCGCAAATAAGTATGAGTTGCTAAAGGGCTTGGAAGAGATGGACTGAGATGATGGTTTTTATGAATGTTTTTATCTTATTTATGGTTTTAGGAATTGTGTCTTTTAATGCAAGAGGGCTTTTAGACATCAGAAAATTTGAAAAAGTGAAAGAAATGTGTAAACGAGAAGATGTGATTTTATTACAAGAGACAAACTGGAGGGAAGAATACATGAAGGAAATAAGAAAAAGGTGGAGTGGGGAGATTTTATACAATAATGGGGATGGGAGGCTGGGGAGAGGAGTTGCAATTTTAATAAAAGAAAACAGTGGGGTTTTATGTAAAACAATCTATAATGACAAAGAGGGGAAGTGTATGATATGTGAAATGGAGTATGAGAAGAAAAAAGTAATTATGGTGAACGTTCATGCCCCAACAGAGGAGAACAGAAAGAAAGAGTATTTTAATGTACTAAGAGATTATTTAAAGAAATATGAAAGAGTTATTATCATGGGGGATTTTAACACTGTTTTTAGTAAATTAGAAATGGCTGAGGGAATGGTTTTTAAAACGGATAAGGAAGAAAAGAACTGAAAATATTGATGGAGGAAATGAATTTAATTGATGTGTGGAGAGAAAGGAATGAACAGAAAAAAGAGTACTCAAGAAGACAGTTAGTGGGGAACTTTTTTTGTCAAACAAGAATTGATTTTATTTTATGCACAAGAAATGTTGAAGAGTTTATAAGCAAGATCAAATATGAAGAAACAAGTCTGAGTGACCATAAGCCAATTTTTATGAATCTAGACTGGAGTAATGTGAAAAGAGGGCCAGGGGTATGGGTTATAAACACAGCGGTTTTAAAGAATGAAGACTATGTTTTAAGTATAAAGGAAATTATTCAAAAGGAAAAAGGGAATGAAATTTATAATGAGGACAAAAGAATGTGGTGGGAGAATGTAAAACATTTAGTTAAAAAGTTTACAATAAAATACTGTAGACAATTACAAAATTGTAAAAAATATAAGGAAAAGGAGCTGAAAGAAAAACTAGAAAACGAATTGAAAAATGAGAATGGAAAAGATATACAAAAGATAAAAGAACTGGAAGGAAGACTGAAAGAAATGGAGGAGGAGAAATTTGAAGGTGCAAGGTTAAGAAGCAAAGCCAAATTTACAGTGGAGGGGGAAAAGTGCACTAAATTTTTCTTTGATCTAGAGAAGACAAGAGGGAAGGCAGAAATGATTAAAGAAATAAGGAGCAAAAATGGGAACATAGTAGAAGAAAATGAGGAGATTTTGGAAGAAATAAGATCATATTATGAGAAATTGTTTTGCACAGAGGGAGTAAAAGAAAAAGAAAAAAGGGAATTGCTAAATCTAATCAAATCAAGAGTAGAAGAAGAGGAAAAAAGAGAATGTGACAAGGAGGTAAGAGAAGAAGAAATAAAAAGAGCAATTAGTGAATTGAACAAAAAGAAAAGTCCAGGAATTGATGGGTTGGGAAGTGAATTTTATATTGTTTTTAAAGATATTTTATCTAGTATTTTAAAGGAAGTATATGATGAGATTTTTGAGAATGGTGGGGTAAATAAAAGAATGGGGATGGGCTTAATGAAGGTGATATACAAAGGAAAGGGGGATAAAGTAGATTTAAAAAATTATAGACCTATAACAATGCTCAACACTGATTTGAAGATTTTAGCAAAAGTTTTAGCTAACAGACTAAAGGAAGTGATGCCAAGCATAATCAAAACAAACCAAGCATATAGTATAAAAGGACGAGACATTGCTGACACAACTATGAGTATTAAAGACACAATAAGATATATAAATGATAAGAAGAAAGATGGTTTTTTAATTAGTCTGGACTTTGAGAAAGCTTTTGATAGAGTCGAGCATGACTTTTTATTTGGAGTGCTAAAGAGTTTTGGTTTTGGGGAAAATTTTATTAAGTGGGTTCAGATTTTATATAGAGGAGCTATAACCAGGATAAAATGCAATGGTTTTTTAACAGACTGTTTTAAAATAACAAGATCAATCAGACAGGGTTGCCCGTTATCTGCACTTTTATATGCCTTAGTTGCAGAACCACTGGGATTAGCTGTGAAGCATGAGGAACGAATAAAAGGAATAGAGGTAGAGGGGGGAGTGAACAAAATTTTTCAATATGCTGATGATACTACATTAATAATACAAGATCTGGCAAGTGTAAAGCAAGCAATTGAAACGGTGCAACATTTTTGTAAGGGTTCAGGAGCTAAAATAAATGAAGATAAAACAGTATATTTGAGATTTGGAGGAACTGAGGCTTTATCTGGACATTTTACATTCAAGGAAATGGAGGAAATAAAAATTTTAGGCATTGTAGTTGGGAGGGATGAAAAGAAAGCAGAAGCAACTATGTGGGAGGAAATGTTAGGAGGTATTGAAAGAAGGCTGAGGTTTTGGAAATTAATGTCTTTAACTTTGAAGGGGAGGGTTTTAATTTTGAATGTTTTAATGGTTTCTAAATTATGGAATATTTTATATGTGTCATCAATGCCACTGTGGATGGAAAAAAGGCTGAAAAAATGTTTTTTAGATTTTTTATGGGAAGGGAAGCCTCCAAGGATAGCATATGCAACGTTGATTGGAGAAGTGGGCAAAGGGGGACTAGGTTTAATAGACGTCGAACAAAGAAAAAACAGCTTAAGAGTGAAAATGGTAAGGAAATATTTGGATGAAGAAAATAAGGCAGCATGGAAAAGAACAATGGAATATTTTTTAAGTAAAAGTGGCAATTTTAATATGGGAGATAATATTTTATGGATGAGGATGAAGACATTCATGACAGAGGGTCTACCAGATTTTTATAAAGAATTGATTGGAGCATGGGGGAAATTTTTAACTTGTGTACATTTTAATATACAAGGACGCGAGAACATTTTAAATCAGCCTTTATTCTTAAACAGTGCCATTCTTAATCAAGAGAAAGTGGTGTTTTTTAGGAAATGGTGGGAGGTGGGAATAACAAGAGTAAGAGATGTTTTATATGAATTTAAGGAAGGATTTTTACCGGTGCAGTATGTTATTGATGTGATGGATGAAGCGAAGGAGGATTTTAACAGACAAGACTTAATAAAGGAATACGACATAATTAAAAATGCCATACCTGCAGAATGGTTAACAAGAATAGAAAACATGGAAGAAAATAAACCAAGTAAAGATGTGAGTGTAAGATTTGGAGAGAAATGGTGGGATTTTAAAGATTGTACAGTGAAAATGATTTATGGGCTTTTTAGAGATGGGGTTTTTAAGAAACCTGGTGCAAATCAGTACTGGATACGGCGTTTTAAAGATGTAAATGAAGACAATATTTGGGCTAATATAAATGGCAAATTTGTACAATCAAAACTGGAGAATTTAGAATATTTTATCAGGAGTAAAGCAGTTTTTACAGATGTCATTTTAAACAGAATAGGAATGGAGGAAAGTCTCACATGTAAAGTATGTCAAGATGCAGATGAAGGATTTTTACACTTGTTTTTATATTGTAATGAGTTAAAAGATTTTAATGAGAAATGCAAAAACATGATTTTAACTTTGAAAGGAGAAAGACACGACAATCTAGAGTGGGAAAAGGTGTTACTGTTGGGGCTGAACAAAGAATGTGATAATAAAAAACTCATAAATTTACTTGTGATTTTAATGAAAAGTGCAATATGGGAGAGAAGAGTTGTAGCAAAAAAGGAAAAAGTTTTATTAAATGTGTGGAATGTGTTTAAGAGGAAGGTGGAGAAATATTTTGAATGTCTATTTTATTATTTTAAGTTAGAGGAAATGCAGGAGGCTTTTTATGATGTTTTTACTCAAGAAGTCACAAAGATTTTAAATGACACAGGAATAAAAATGTCTTTTTAAAAATGTGATTTTACCTTTTAAGGAATACAACTTGCAACATTTTATGTGAAAAAAACAAACAAAACAAAACACATTGTTGTGAAGCTATGATGTAAAATGGACCTTTTTAATGTTTTGTTTTAAGTGTAATCTGTATAAATAAGTGAATTGTATGAATTTTGAACAGTATAATAAAAGAAAAAAAAAAAAAAAAAAAAAAAAAAAATGGCAATGCCTGATCTCATCTGAACTCGGAAGCAAAGCAGGGTTGGGCCTGGTTAGTACTTGAATGGGAGACCGCCTGGGAATACCAGGTGCTGTAAGCTTTTTGAATTCCTTCATTTGGCAAAAAAATTAATAAATACAATTTTTTTTTTAAAAAAAAGAGGTAAACTATTGAGGGGCCAAGGGCATTGTTTCTGTCGGTGCTGTTTCGAGACAAGCTGAGCGGCGCTCGACTCTTTTTAAATAGCCAACTCTTGACTGCTGCTCTCGCTTACGGCCATACCACCCTGGCAATGCCTGATCTCATCTGAACTCGGAAGCTAAGCAGGGTTGGGCCTGGTTAGTACTTGGATGGGAGACCGCCTGGGAATACCAGGTGCTGTAAGCTTTTTGAATTTCTTCAGTTAGCAAAAAAATAAATGAATAAATTAATTGAAAAAAAAATAATAATAATAATAATACAGGTATATTACGGCCATACCCCCCTGTGCATGTGTGATAGTGGTACATTCCAGGAAGTGTTTGGCTGCAGTTGGTGAGAGAGGCTCACCACATTTTCTTCTGTTTAGTTTTATTTTTGACTAAAATACATTTTTGTTAAAGTTTTTTTGAGTTTGTTTAGTTTATCCTCCCAGCAGCGTGAGCTGTTCGGGAGGAGTGTTTTTTTTTTTTTTTTTTTTTTTTTTTTTTTTTTTTTATTCCTATTTTTTTTTGCAATGGACGGATCTACGGTGACAGACCTGGCAATGGCGGACGGATTTGAGAAGGCAAATGACAATGGACTGGACAGACGACAACGTGAAACAAACCGATCGGAGAAGGAAGCAAGGAAAAGGATTTATTTAAAAGAAGCAACTGTAACGGTGGATATGGGACAAACAACTGAGGTGAGAGCAATGGATTTAATTAAAGCAGTGACGGAGAGGATTGGGGATGGAAAGATTTTGGCTGTAAGACCAAAACAAAACAAAGAATATGAAGTAACACTTGAAAGAGAGGAAGATGCTGATGTATTAACAGACGGATTGACTATAAAAGGAATAAACTGTACAGTAAAGAGGCTACAAAACCGCGATTATGTTGTCTCCTTCATGCATCTGCCTGTCTATGTTGCTGACATAGATATTTTAGACAAATTGGATCATTGGGGAGTTTGTCCCATTTCAAAAATTAAAAGAAGGTTTTATCCGGGCACGGATATTGAAGATGGGACGAGGTTTGTTAAAACCAGATTCCCCAAGGAAGTGGCGTCCCTCCCGTACAGCACAAGAATAGAGACAGCAGAAGGACCACAATACTTTAGGGTGATGCACAGCCATCAGGTGAAAACTTGCAGGCTGTGCATGAGCCCAGATCATGTGGTGAAAGACTGTCCAGATTTTAAGTGTTATAAGTGCGAGGAAAAGGGGCATTTCGCAAGGGATTGCGATGCGGTGAAGTGCCCGGATTGTAATAAGGTTTTAAATAAATGTGAATGTTGGATGGGGGAAGAGGAGGAGGAGGTAGAGCAGCGGGTAGACGGACAGATGTATGAAGGAGACAATATACAGTCAGAGGACAAAACAGCAACACAAGACAGAAGAACAGAATCTAAAAGTGAAAAACTACAAGAGAATGAGGCTAATGGAAAGGACAGAGTCACTGAACAGGAAGAGACAACATGGACACAAATGGATATGACTGACAGTTTAAGGAATGTTTTGGAAGCAGCAGAATTGAGCAATTTGAATAATAAAGACTTACAACAAGGACAACAGGAAGACATATTTTGGACACAAATGGACATGACAGACAGTTTTCAAAAGGCAATGGACACAGTGGAGACAAAAGACCAAAGTAATGAGGAACAAGACGAGTTAGAGGAACATTTACAAAAGGAGGGAAACAAAGAGACACAGGTGAAATCATCAAAAAGAAGAAGATCGATAAAGATAAAACCTAATTTAGAGACTGCAAGGAAAAAACTGCTAAAAGATGGAGAAATTGAATGCGAAAATAAGTATGAGTTGCTAAAAGGCTTGGAAGAGATGGACTGAGATGATGGTTTTTATGAATGTTTTTATCTTATTTATGGTTTTAGGAATTGTGTCTTTTAATGCAAGAGGGCTTTTAGACATCAGAAAATTTGAAAAAGTGAAAGAAATGTGTAAACGAGAAGATGTGATTTTATTACAAGAGACAAACTGGAAGGAAGAATACATGAAGGAAATAAGAAAAAGGTGGAGTGGGGAGATTTTATACAATAATGGGGATGGGAGGCTGGGGAGAGGAGTTGCAATTTTAATAAAAGAAAACAGTGGGGTTTTATGTAAAACAATCTATAATGACAAAGAGGGGAAGTGTATGATATGTGAAATGGAGTATGAGAAGAAAAAAGTAATTATGGTGAACGTTCATGCCCCAACAGAGGAGAACAGAAAGAAAGAGTATTTTAATGTACTAAGAGTTTATTTAAAGAAACATGAAAGAGTTATTATCATGGGGGATTTTAACACTGTTTTTAGTAAATTAGAAATGGCTGAGGGAATGGTTTTTAAAACAGATAAAGGAAGAAAAGAACTGAAAATATTGATGGAGGAAATGAATTTAATTGATGTGTGGAGAGAAAGGAATGAACAGACAAAAGAGTACTCAAGAAGACAGTTAGTGGGGAATTTTTTTTGTCAAACAAGGATTGATTTTATTTTATGCACAAGAAATGTTGAAGAGTTTATAAGCAAGATCAAATATGAAGAAACAAGTCTGAGTGACCATAAGCCAATTTTTATGAATTTAGACTGGAGTAATATGAAAAGAGGGCCAGGGGTATGGGTTTTAAACACAGCGGTTTTAAAGAATGAAGAGTATGTTTTAAGTATAAAGGAAGTTATTCAAAAGGAAAAAGGGAATGAAATTTATAATGAGGACAAAAGAATGTGGTGGGAGAATGTGAAACATTAAGTTAAAAAGTTTACAATAAAATACTGTAGACAATTACAAAATTGTAAAAAATATAAGGAAAAGGAGCTGAAAGAAAAACTAGAAAACGAATTGAAAAATGAGAATGGAAAAGATATACAAAAGATAAAAGAACTGGAAGGAAGACTGAAAGAAATGGAGGAGGAGAAATTTGAAGGTGCAAGATTAAGAAGCAAAGCTAAATTTACAGTGGAGGGGGAAAAGTGCACTAAATTTTTCTTTGATCTAGAGAAGACAAGAGGGAAGGCAGAAATGATTAAAGAAATAAGGAGCAAAAATGGGAACATAGTGGAAGAAAATGAGGAGATTTTGGAAGAAATAAGATCATATTATGAGAAATTGTTTTGCACGGAGGGAGTAAAAGAAAAAGAAAAAAGAGAATTGCTAAAGCTAATCAAATCAAGAGTAGAAGAAGAGGAAAAAAGAGAATGTGACAAGGAGGTAAGAGAAGAAGAAATAAAAAGAGCAATTAGTGAATTGAACAAAAAGAAAAGTCCAGGAATTGATGGGTTGGGAAGTGAATTTTATATTGTTTTTAAAGATATTTTATCTAGTATTTTAAAGGAAGTATATGATGAGATTTTTGAGAATGGTGGGGTAAATAAAAGAATGGGGATGGGCTTAATGAAGGTGATATACAAAGGAAAGGGGGATAAAGTAGATTTAAAAAATTATAGACCTATAACAATGCTCAATACTGATTTGAAGATTTTAGCAAAAGTTTTGGCTAACAGATTAAAGGAAGTGATGCCAAGCATAATCAAAACAAACCAAGCATATAGTATAAAAGGACGAGACATTGCTGACACAACTATGAGTATTAAAGACACAATAAGATATATAAATGATAAGAAGAAAGATGGTTTTTTAATTAGTCTGGACTTCGAGAAAGCTTTTGATAGAGTCGAGCATGACTTTTTATTTGGAGTGTTAAAGAGTTTTGGTTTTGGGGAAAATTTTATAAAGTGGGTTCAGATTTTATATAGAGGAGCTATAACCAGGATAAAATGCAATGGTTTTTTAAGGGACTGTTTTAAAATAACAAGATCAATCAGACAGGGTTGCCCGTTATCTGCACTTTTATATGCCTTAGTTGCAGAACCACTGGGATTAGCTGTGAAGCATGAGGAACGAATAAAAGGAATAGAGGTAGAGGGGGGAGTGAACAAAATTTTTCAATATGCTGATGATACTACATTAATACTACAAGATCTGTCAAGTATAAAGCAAGCAATGGAAACAGTGCAACATTTTTGCAAGGGTTCAGGAGCTAAAATAAATGAAGATAAAACAGTATATTTGAGATTTGGAGGAACTGAGGCTTTATCTGGACATTTTACGTTCAAGGAAATGGATGAAATAAAAATTTTAGGCATTGTAGTTGGGAGGGATGAAAAGAAAGCAGAAGTAACCATGTGGGAGGAAATGTTAGGAGGGATTGAAAGAAGGCTGAGGTTTTGGAAGTTAATGTCCTTAACTTTGAAGGGGAGAGTTTTAATTTTGAATGTTTTAATGGTTTCTAAATTATGGAATATTTTATATGTGTCATCAATGCCACTGTGGATGGAAAAAAGGCTGAAAAAATGTTTTTTAGATTTTTTATGGGAAGGAAAGCCTACAAGAATAGCTTACGCAACCTTGATTGGAGAATTGGGACTAGGTTTAATAGACGTGGAGCAAAGAAAAAACAGCTTAAGAGTGAGAGGGTCTACCAGATTTTTATAAAGAATTGATTGGAGCATGGGGGAAATTTTTAACTTGTGTACATTTTAATATACAAGGACGCGAGAACATTTTAAATCAGCCTTTATTCTTAAACAGTGACATACTTAATCAAGAGAAAGTGGTGTTTTTTAGGAAATGGTGGGAGGTGGGAATAACAAGAGTAAGGGATATTTTATATGAATTTAAGGAAGGATTCTTACCGGTGCAGTATATTATTGATGTGATGGATGAAGCAAAGGAGGATTTTAACAGACAAGACTTAATAAAGGAATACGACATAATTAAAAATGCCATACCTGCAGAATGGTTAACAAGAATAGAAAATATGGAAGAAAATAAACCAAGTAAAGATGTGAGTGTAAGATTTGGAGAGAAATGGTGGGATTTTAAAGATTGTACAGTGAAAATGATTTATGGGTTTTTTAGAGATGGGGTTTTTAAGAAACCTGGTGCAAATCAGTACTGGATACGGCTGTTTAAAGATGTAAAAGAAGACAACATATGGGATAATATAAATGACAAATTTGTACAATCAAAACTGGAGAATTTAGAATATATTATCAGGAGTGAAGCAGAAACAAACACATTGTTGTGAAGCTATGATGTAAAATGGACCTTTTTAATGTTTTGTCTTAAGTGTAATCTGTATAAATAAGTGAATTGTATGAATTTTGAACAGTATAATAAAAGAAAAAAAAATGTGACCACCTGGGAGAAAGATAGCGTTTTGGTCAAATGGAGGCAGGTGGACTTGAGGGTGAAGCAGCTGGACTTGAGGGTCCTAGAAAACCCATAGTAACTGTTATTCTCTGGCCTTCAAGGGAATAGAATGCTATTTTAGCTTTTTTGTGCGGTGCTGGCAAAAAAAAAAAACAGGTCCCATCTAGATTTGAATTTAGATCGCTGGATGCAGAGTGCTATCCATTACATTATGGAACCTCAAGATGGTGTAGAGCTGCTGCCCGAGATGAAGATGATGAATTAAAAAACTGGCCTTGCAGGAAAGTAGCAGAAGGTCCATCCAAGGCAAGGCCAATGTGCATTGATTTCTGAGTAACTCGTCATTCGGCATGCAGGGCTCCTCACACATTTACTGGAGCATTACTAGGTAGGGCCTTCAAAAGAAAAGCACGCCATTCTAGGCAATTTAACGACTAATTGGCAGGCAGGGCAAAGAAGCCACTACAAAACAGATGTGATCTTATTTTTTCTTTTTCGACCACGTCTAAAATGTTCAATTTTGATTGTGAAAAGGGGAATTAGCTTAAATGGTAGAACGGTCGCTTAGCATGCATAAGAGAGGTATCTGGATCGATGCCCGCATTATCCACTTCTGGCCATAGGAATCATCACCAGAAGCGATGTGACCACCTGGGAGAAAGATAGCGTTTTGGTCAAATGGAAGCAGGTGGACTTAAGGGTGAAGCGGCTAGGATTTTTGGGTGACTTTCATTCAACTGACCCTGTGCCCAAAACAGAACAACAACATTGCTTTGCCGAAACCCGGGATCGAACCAGGGACCTTTAGATCTTCAGTCTAACGCTCTCCCAACTGAGCTATTTCGGTTGCCATGACACAGCTTTCCTGCAGCAGGGATGTCTGTGAGACCAAGCTGAGCCCTTAAGTGCATCTGAGGCATAAGAGAGTAAAAATTTGGCCAGTACGGGTATCGAACCCGCGACCTTGGCGTTATTAGCACCACGCTCTAACCAACTGAGCTAACCGGCCGTTTTCTTATCAGTGTGCTGGAAAACCCAGAGTTAGTGTCATTCTTTGGCCTTCAAGGGAACAGGATTTACTGGAGCAGGACTAGGTAGGGCCTTCAAAAGAAAAGCACGCTATTCTAGGCAATTTGACGACTAAATGGCAGGCAGGGCAAAGAAGCCACCACAGAACAGATGTGATCTTATTTTTTTTTTTTTTACCACGTCTAAAATGTTTAATTTGGCTTGTGAAAAGGGGAATTAGCTCAAATGGTAGAGTGCTCGCTTAGCATGTGAGAGGTAGCGGGATCGATGCCCGCATTCTCCACTTGTGTTTTCATGCCTTTCACAGTGGCTTTTATTGCAAAGCTGGTTGCACCTGGAGGGTTTAGAGCGAATTTCCTTACGTCAGCTTTGCCGGTTCTGTGTAGTACTAATCATTGCAATCCTTCAGAAGCCCAATCAAGTCACAGTTTTCTTTTATTCAATGGCGCGTCCGCAGTGGGAAATCAAAGCACTAAATATATAGCAGAGTGCTGTCGATTAGCCCATAGGAATCATCACCAGAAGCGATGTGACCACCTGGGAGAAAGATAGCGTTTTGGTCAAATGGAAGCAGGTGGACTTGAGGGTGAAGCAGCTGGACTTGAGGGTCCTAGAAAACCCATAGTAACTGTTATTCTCTGGTCTTCAAGGGAATAGAATGCTATTTTAGCTTTTTTGTGTGGTGCTGGCAAAAAAAACAGGTCCCATCTAGATTTGAATTTAGATCGCTGGATGCAGAGTGCTATCCATTACATTATGGAACATCAAGATGGTGTAGAGCTGCTGCCTGAGATGAAGATGATGAATTAAAAAACTGGCCTTGCAGGAAAGTAGCGGAAGGTCCATCCAAGGCAAGGCCAATGTGCATTGATTTCTGAGTAACTCGTCATTCGGCATGCAGGGCTCCTCACACATTTACTGGAGCATTACTAGGTAGGGCCTTCAAAAGGAAAGCACGCCATTCTAGGCAATTTGACGACTAAATGGCAGGCAGGGCAAAGAAGCCACCACAGAACAGATGTGATCTTATTTTTTCTTTTTCGACCACGTCTAAAATGTTCAATTTTGACTGTGAAAAGGGGAATTAGCTTAAATGGTAGAACGGTCGCTTAGCATGCATGAGAGAGGTAGCTGGATCGATGCCCGCATTATCCACTTCTGTTTTCATGCCTTTCACACTGGCTTTTATTGCAAAGCTGGTTGCACCTGGAGCGTTTAGAGCGAATTTCCTTACGTCAGCTTTGCCGGTTCTGTATAGTACTAATCATTGCAATCCTTCAGAAGCCCTATCAAGTCACAGTTTTCTTTTATTCGATGGCGCGTCCGCAGTGGGAAATCAAAGCACTAAATATATAGCAGAGTGCTATCAATTAAGCCATAGGAATCATCACCAGAAGCGATGTGACCACCTGGGAGAAAGATAGCGTTTTGGTCAAATGGAAGCAGGTGGACTTAAGGGTGAAGCGGCCAGGCTTTTTGGGTGACTTTCATTCAACTGACCCTGTGCCCAAAACAGAACAACAACATTGCTTTGCCGAAACCCGGGATCGAACCAGGGACCTTTAGATCTTCAGTCTAACGCTCTCCCAACTGAGCTATTTCGGCTGCCATGACACAGCTTTCCTGCAGCAGGGATGTCTGTGAGACCAAGCTGAGCCCTTAAGTGCATCTGAGGCATAAGAGAGTAAAAATTTGGCCAGTACGGGTATCGAACCCGCGACCTTGGCGTTATTAGCACCACGCTCTAACCAACTGAGCTAGCCGGCCGTTTTCTTACCAGTGTGCTGGAAAACCCAGAGTTAGTGTGATTCTTTGGCCTTCAAGGGAACAGGATGCTATTTTAACTTTTTTTGCATCTGAGGCATAAGAGAGTAAAAATTTGGCAAGTACGGGTATCGAACCCGCGACCTTGGCGTTATTAGCTCCACGCTCTAACCAACTGAGCTAACCGGCCGTTTTCTTACCAGTGTGCTGGAAAACACAGAGTTAGTGTCATTCTTTGGCCTTCAAGGGAACAGGATGCTATTTTAACTTTTTTTGTGCGCTGCTGGCAAAATGAAAACAGGTCCCACCGAGATTTGAACTCGGATCACTGGATTCAGAGTCCAGAGTGCTAACCATTACACCATGGACCCTTAAGATGATATAGAGCTGCTGCCCGACATGAAGATGATGAATTGAAAAAATGGCCTTGCAGGAAAGTAGCAGAAGGTCCATCCAAGGCAAGGCCAATGTGCATTGATTTCTGAGTAACTCGTCATTCGGCATGCAGGGCTCCTCACACATTTACTGGAGCAGGACTAGGTAGGGCCTTCAAAAGAAAAGCACACTATTCTAGGCAATTTGACGACTAAATGGCAGGCAGGGCAAAGAAGCCACCACAGAACAGATGTGATCTTATTTTTTTTTTTTTTTACCACGTCTAAAATGTATAATTTGGCTTGTGAAAAGGGGAATTAGCTCAAATGGTAGAGCGCTCGCTTAGCATGTGAGAGGTAGCGGGATCGATGCTCGCATTCTCCACTTGTGTTTTCATGCCTTTCACAGTGGCTTTTATTGCAAAGCTGGTTGCACCTGGAGGGTTTAGAGCGAATTTCCTTACGTCAGCTTTGCCGGTTCTGTGTAGTACTAATCATTGCAATCCTTCAGAAGCCCAATCAAGTCACAGTTTTCTTTTATTCAATGGCGCGTCCGCAGTGGGAAATCAAAGCACTAAATATATAGCAGAGTGCTGTCGATTAGCCCATAGGAATCATCACCAGAAGCGATGTGACCACCTGGGAGAAAGATAGCGTTTTGGTCAAATGGAAGCAGGTGGACTTGAGGGTGAAGCAGCTGGACTTGAGGGTCCTAGAAAACCCATAGTAACTGTTATTCTCTGGTCTTCAAGGGAATAGAATGCTATTTTAGCTTTTTTGTGTGGTGCTGGCAATAAAAAAAACAAGTCCCATCTAGATTTGAATTTAGATCGCTGGATGCAGAGTGCTATCCATTACATTATGGAACATCAAGATGGTGTAGAGCTGCTGCCCGAGATGAAGATGATGAATTAAAAAACTGGCCTTGCAGGAAAGTAGCGGAAGGTCCATCCAAGGCAAGGCCAATGTGCATTGATTTCTGAGTAACTCGTCATTCGGCATGCAGGGCTCCTCACACATTTACTGGAGCATTACTAGGTAGGGCCTTCAAAGAAAAGCACGCCATTCTAGGCAATTTGACGACTAAATGGCAGGCAGGGCAAAGAAGCCACCACAGAACAGATGTGATATTATTTTTTCTTTTTCGACCACGTCTAAAATGTTCAATTTTGACTGTGAAAAGGGGAATTAGCTTAAATGGTAGAACGGTCGCTTAGCATGCATGAGAGAGGTAGCTGGATCGATGCCCGCATTCTCCACTTGTGTTTTCATGCCTTTCACACTGGCTTTTATTGCAAAGCTGGTTGCTCCTGGAGGGTTTAGAGCGAATTTCCTTACGTCAGCTTTGCCGGTTCTGTGTAGTACTAATCATTGCAATCCTTCAGAAGCCCTATCAAGTCACAGTTTTCTTTTATTCAATGGCGCGTCCGCAGTGGGAAATCAAAGCACTAAATATATAGCAGAGTGCTGTCGATTAGCCCATAGGAATCATCACCAGAAGCGATGTGACCACCTGGGAGAAAGATAGCGTTTTGGTCAAATGGAAGCAGGTGGACTTAAGGGTGAAGCGGCTAGGCTTTTTGGGTGACTTTCATTCAACTGACCCTGTGCCCAAAACAGAACAACAACATTGCTTTGCCGAAACCCGGGATCGAACCAGGGATCGAACCAACTTTAGATCTTCAGTCTAACGCTCTCCCAACTGAGCTATTTCGGCTGCCATGACACAGCTTTCCTGCAGCAGGGATGTCTGTGAGACCAAGCTGAGCCCTTAAGTGCATCTGAGGCATAAGAGAGTAAAAATTTGGCCAGTACGGGTATCGAACCCGCGACCTTGGCGTTATTAGCACCACGCTCTAACCAACTGAGCTAACCGGCCGTTTTCTTACCAGTGTGCTGGAAAACCCAGAGTTAGTGTCATTCTAAGTGGTTGCTAGGCGGTTGCTAAGGTGTTTCTAGGTGGTTGCTAGGCGGTTGCTAAGGTGTTGCTAGGTGGTTGCTAGGCTGTTGCTAAGGTGTTGCTAGGTGGTTGCTAAGGTGTTGCTAGGTGGTTGCTAGGCGGTTGCTAGGTGGTTGCTAGGCGGTTGCTAAGGTGTTGCTATGTGGTTGCTTAGGTGTTGCTATGTGGTTGCTAAGGTGTTGCTAAGTAGTTGCTAGGCGGTTGCTAAGGTGTTGCTAGGTGGTTGCTAAGGTGTTACTAGGCGGTTGCTAAGGTGTTGCTAGGTGGTTGCTAGGCGGTTGCTAAGGTGTTGCTAGGTGGTTGCTAGGCGGTTGCTAAGGTGTTGCTATGTGGTTGCTAAGGTGTTGCTATGTGGTTGCTAAGGTGTTGCTAAGTAGTTGCTAGGCGGTTGCTAAGGTGTTGCTAGGTGGTTGCTAAGGTGTTGCTAGGTGGTTGCTAAGGTGTTGTTAGGCGGTTGCTAAGGTGTTGCTAGGTGGTTGCTAGGCTGTTGCTAAGGTGTTGCTAGGTGGTTGCTAAGGTGTTGCTAGGTGGTTGCTAGGCGGTTGCTAAGGTGTTGCTAGGGGGTTGCTAAGGTGTTGCTAGGTGGTTGCTAAGGTGTTGCTAGGTGGTTGCTAGGCTGTTGCTAAGGTGTTGCTAGGTGGTTGCTAAGGTGTTGCTAGGTGGTTGCTAGGCGGTTGCTAAGGTGTTGCTAGGGGGTTGCTAAGGTGTTGCTAGGTGGTTGCTAAGGTGTTGCTAGGTGGTTGCTAGGCGGTTGCTAAGGTGTTGCTAGGCGGTTGCTAAGGTGTTGCTAGGTGGTTGCTAGGTGGTTGCTAGGCGGTTGCTAAGGTGTTGCTATGTGGTTGCTTAGGTGTTGCTATGTGGTTGCTAAGGTGTTGCTAAGTAGTTGCTAGGCGGTTGCTAAGGTGTTGCTAGGTGGTTGCTAAGGTGTTACTAGGCGGTTGCTAAGGTGTTGCTAGGTGGTTGCTAGGCGGTTGCTAAGGTGTTGCTAGGCGGTTGCTAAGGTGTTGCTAGGTGGTTGCTAGGCGGTTGCTAAGGTGTTGCTATGTGGTTGCTAAGGTGTTGCTATGTGGTTGCTAAGGTGTTGCTAAGTAGTTGCTAGGCGGTTGCTAAGGTGTTGCTAGGTGGTTGCTAAGGTGTTACTAGGCGGTTGCTAAGGTGTTGCTAGGTGGTTGCTAGGCAGTTGCTAAGGTGTTGCTAGGCGGTTGCTAAGGTGTTGCTAGGTGGTTGCTAGGCGGTTGCTAAGGTGTTGCTATGTGGTTGCTAAGGTGTTGCTATGTGGTTGCTAAGGTGTTGCTATGTGGTTGCTAGGCGGTTGCTAAGGTGTTGCTAGGTGGTTGCTACGCGGTTGCTAAGGTGTTGCTAGATGGTTGCTAGGCGGTTGCTAAGGTGTTGCTAGGTGGTTGCTAGGCGGTTGCTAAGATGTTGCTAGGTGGTTGCTAAGGTGTTGCTAGGTGGTTGCTAGGTGGTTGATAAGGTGTTGCTATGTGGTTGCTATGTGGTTGCTAAGGTGTTGCTATGTGGTTGCTAGGCGGTTGCTAAGGTGTTGCTAGGTGGTTGCTATGCGGTTGCTAAGGTGTTGCTATGCGGTTGCTAAGGTGTTGCTAAGTGGTTGCTAGGCGGTTGCTAAGGTGTTTCTAGGCGGTTGCTAAGGTGTTGCTATGTGGTTGCTAAGGTGTTGCTAGGCGGTTGCTAGGCGGTTGCTAAGGTGTTGCTAGGTGGTTGCTAGGCGGTTGCTAAGGTGTTGCTAAGTGGTTGCTATGCAGTTGCTAAGGTGTTGCTAGGTGGTTGCTAGGTGGTTGCTAGGCGGTTGCTAAGGTGTTGCTAAGTGGTTGCTAGGTGGTTGCTATGCGGTTGCTAAGGTGTTGCTAGGTGGTTGCTAAGGTGTTGCTAAGTGGTTGCTAGGTGGTTGCTAGGCGGTTGCTAAGGTGTTGCTAGGTGGTTGCTAGGCGGTTGCTAAGGTGTTGCTAAGTGGTTGCTATGCGGTTGCTAAGGTGTTGCTAGGTGGTTGCTAAGGTGTTGCTATGTGGTCTTTTGCTCTCAGATGTGGTTTGGGTCTAAATATGTTTCTTTTTTTTTTCTCTGACAGTTTACATCAAAAATTAATAGAATGTTGAAGCCAGCCAAATAAGGAAGCCCATCTCCCAAAAATGCGCTGATTAAGTGCAAAATGACAAAAAGACACCACAATTTTGTGTAATTTTTTAGAACTTTGTGTGTGAATATTTTTTATCTGCTCATATAATGAAAACTGAATTCAAATTGAACAATGTTGAAACAACAGGACATAATTTTGTTGCCCTTTTTAAATCAATATTTTCAGAGGTTTGTGCACTAATGCTGTTCTCTAATATAGATTGCACAAAAATTAAGGTGTCAAGGTGACTTTTCATAAGACAGTCACAGATACAAAAGAAAAGTGTACATTTAGGATTCCATTAAAATCCCATATACTTGTCATATAAGTCGTATTAGACAATCTGTTGGATTCCTTTAGGTTTTAAGGTTCCAAAAACAAATAGGAATTCTAAATGGAATCCTATACAGAAATCCTATTGGAATTTCTAAAATATTTTGGAACCTTTCCAAGGAAAGGATAAAGGATTCCAATTGGATTTCTTTATAGGATTCCATTGAGAATTCCAGTTGGAATTTCCACGTGGGGTGCGTGCATACAATTCTGAACAGTATCTCAAGCATAAATGTCAGACATCCACTAGACTGTTTAGAGCTGACTCCAGATCTGTGAAACGGATCCACAATCAAATAGAACACACACACTTAAAGTATAATCTGTTTCTTATCCGAGGCTGAGTGTAGTCTCAGTCGTCTTTATCAAAACTGGTTAAAAACCGGTACAATCTACATTCAGGCAGTTATATCCTTACCGGCTGACAACACTTTCTCATCACAGCACAGACCTGCGTCACACCGCTCGCTCACCGATAAGCTCTGCAGCTACCTGGACACTAAGGGACACTGGTTTGTTTGCAAGATTCAGAAGAGGAAGGCATTTCCGTTAGGGGGCAATGAGCAAAATAAGCAAGTCGACTTTGTGGAAATACCAACCGACGTAGTCGGCAGGGTTCGAACCTGCGTGGGGAGACCACAATGGATTTCGAGTCCATCCCCTTAACCTCTCGGCCACGACTACACCTGGCCTTGACTCGTCTGCTCTGTTGGCCGGATGTGGGCAACACTAGATACAGCAGAGGTTGGGGTGAGAAATCCAGCCATGGCCTGAGGTGACAAAAACTCAGCCCAGCATGGCTTTCCGTTAACAGGTACGCACTGCTGTGACCGGGATTCAAACTGGGATTTCTCTGGCTACAACACAGAGTACAGATCACTGTACAGTCGCGGCAAACCACTGTCGCTCACCCACAGCTGCCTGGTCACTAAGTGACAGGGGCTTGTTTGTGAGATGCAGAGAAGGATTGCAATTACGTATAGGAGGCTTGAAAGAAAAGAGAACAACAACATAAGTGGACGTGCAAAACAACGTAGTCGGCAGGATTCGAACCTGCGCGGGGAAACCCCAATGGATTTCTAGTCCATCGCCTTAACCACTCGGCCACGACTACAGACGTCTGCTTGCTCTCTCCTGCTGAGGTGGCAACCAAGCACAGGGTCAACAGGGGTAGAGGAAGGTGCACTAGCTCTTGTGCAACGTTTCCGTACAATCTCTGGGAAGCAGGGAAAGCATAGCTCTCTAACACACTCAGCTAACTTCATGGGCACTCTTTCCACACAAGCTGATGATCTGAATTCAGAGCAAAAGCCACAGTTCCTCTCACAGAGAGAAAAAGCAAAAGCAGCTGGCTGTTCCGTAGTCGGCAGGGTTCGAACCTGCGCTGGGAGACCCTAATGGATTTCAAGTCCATCGCCTTAACCTCTCAGCCACGACTACGCATGGTGGCAGCCCGTTGACTTTTTCTGCTGAATTTGGGCAACATTGAACGCAGCACAGTTGGGGCATAAATGGCCTGAGGTTGTAAAAAGCGGCACAAGCATTGCTCGCAGTTAACAGGAACACGCTGCCGTGACCCGGATTCGAACCGGGGTTGCTGCAGCCACAACGCAGAGTACTGACCACTATACGATCACGGCACACCGCTCGCTCACCGATAAGCTCTGCAGCTACCTGGACACTAAGGGACACTGGTTTGTTTGCAAGATTCATAGGAGGACGGCATTTCCGTTAGGGGGCAATGAGCAAAATAAGCAAGTGGACTTTGTGGAAATACCAACCGACGTGGTTGGCAGGGTTCGAACCTGCGCGGGGACACCCCAATGGATTTCGAGTCGATCCCCTTAACCTCTCGGCCACGACTACACCTGGCCTTGACTTGTCTGCTCTGTTGGCCGGATGTGGGCAACACTAGATACAGCAGAGGTTGGGGTGAGAAATCCAGCCATGGCCTGAGGTGACGAAAACTCAGCCCAACATAGCTTTCTGTTAACAGGTACGCGCTGCTGTGACCGGGATTCAAACTGGGATTTCTCTGGCCATAACACAGAGTACGGATCACTGTACAGTCGCGGCAAAACACTGTCGCTCACCCACAGCTGCCTGGTCTCTAAGTGACAGGGGCTTGTTTGTGAGATGCAGAGGAGGATTGCAATTACGTATAGGAGGTTTGAAAGAAAAGAGAACAACAACATAAGTGGACGTGCAAAACAACATAGTCAGCAGGATTCGAACCTGCGCGGTGGAAACCCCAATGGATTTCTAGTCCATCGCCTTAACCACTCGGCCACGACTACAGACGTCTGCTTTCTCTCTCCTGCTGAGGTGGCAACCAAGCACAGGGTCAACAGGGGTGGAGGAAGGTGCACTAGCTCTTGTACAACTTTTCCGTATCTCTGGGAAGCAGGGACAGCATAGCTCCCTAATCTAACACACTCAGCTAACTTCATGGGCACTCTTTCCACACAAGCTGATGATCTGAATTCAGAGCAACGTGCTCTCGCAGGCCACACCACAATGGACAGCCACCAAGTGATATGAAAATAACAACGAGGTCTCTGAAAAACAGACAGGCCTTCGCCCGAACAGGGACTTGAACCCTGGACCCTCAGATTAAAAGTCTGATGCTCTACCGACTGAGCTATCCGGGCTCCTGTCTGTGGAAGATCCTATTTGCGGAGTTGGCCCTCTGCAAGCCCCTTGCCCCCCGACAACACTTTCTCATCACAGCACAGACCTGCGTCCTCTTAAAAAAACAGATGCAGTCGTCCTCCAGGAAATGGCGTTTCAGAGCTGTGCCATGCCACTGCTGAGCTGCACCGTGAAAGACATTGAAGTCATTAGGTGTTACCAAAGCCATGGTCCAAAAGCATGGCCAAAAGCACATTTCGCCTGGGCCTTTTGGAACTGTGCTAGCATCAGTCTTGAAAAGAGCTGTGCATAAAGCAACTCTCCAGAAGCAGATGGAGTGGGAAAAATGTGCCACAAAGGGACAGCCAAAAAGGACTGGGCGACTTGGAAAAAAAACTATCAAATCCCAATTTTGATGAGCCGTACAAGATGTTGCTGTCGATTTATTGAACGTTTCTCTAGGCAACATCAGAGTGTAGGGACTACAAAAAAAGCTAAATTGCGACTAGTCGCTGGACTTGAATTATTTAATATGGGATTAAACACGCAGGCCCGCAACCAAACGTCGCAAAAGCCACAGTTCCTCTCACAGAGAGAAAAAGCAAAAGCAGCTGGCTGTTCCGTAGTCAGCAGGGTTCGAACCTGCGCGGGGAGACCCCAATCGATTTCAAGTCCATCACCTTAACCTCTCGGCCACGACTACGCATGGCGGCAGCCCGTTGACTTTTTCTGCTGAATGTGGGCAAAATTGAACGCAGCACAGTTGGGGCATAAATGGCCTGAGGTTGTAAAAAGCGGCACAAGCATTGCTCGCAGTTAACAGGAGCACGCTGCCGTGACCCGGATTCGAACTGGGGTTGCTGCGGCCACAACGCAGAGTACTGACCACTATACGATCACGGCAGACCACTCGCTCACCGATAAGCTCTGCAGCTGCCTGGACACTAAGGGACACTGGTTTGTGACCGGGATTCAAACTGGGATATCTCTGGCCACAACACAGAGTACGGATCACTGTACGGTCGCGGCAAACCACTGTCGCTCACCCACAGCTGCCTGGTCACTAAGTGACAGGGGCTTGTTTGTGAGATGCAGAGAAGGATTGCAATTACGTATAGGAGGCTTGAAAGAAAAGAGAACAACAACATAAGTGGACGTGCAAAACAACGTAGTCGGCAGGATTCAAACCTGCGCGGGGAAACCCCAATGGATTTCTAGTCCATCGCCTTAACCACTCGGCCACGACTACAGACGTCTGCTTGCTCTCTCCTGCTGAGGTGGCAACCAAGCACAGGGTCAACAGGGGTAGAGGAAGGTGCACTAGCTCTTGTGCAACTTTTCCGTACAATCTCTGGGAAGCAGGGACAGCATAGCTCTCTAATCTAACACACTCAGCTAACTTCATGGGCACTCTTTCCACACAAGCTGATGATCTGAATTCAGAGCAACGTGCTCTCGCAGGCCACACCACAATGGACAGCCACCAAGTGATATGAAAATAACAACGAGGTCTCTGACAAACAGACAGGCCTTCGCCCGAACATGGACTTGAACCCTGGACCCTCAGATTAAAAGTCTGATGCTCTACCGACTGAGCTATCCGGGCTCCTGTCTGTGGAAGCTCCTATTTGCGGAGTTGGCCCTCTGCAAGCCCCTTGCCCCCCGACAACACTTTCTCATCACAGCACAGACCTGCGTCCTCTTAAAAAAAACAGATGCAGTCGTCCTCCAGGAAACGGCGTTTCAGAGCTGTGCCATGCCACTGCTGAGCTGCACCGTGAAAGACATTGAAGTCATTAGGTGTTACCAAAGCCATGGTCCAAAAGCACATTTCGCCTGGGCCTTTTGGAACTGTGCTAGCATCAGTCTTGAAAAGAGCTGTGCATAAAGCAACTCTCCAGAAGCAGATGGAGTGGGGAAAATGTGCCACAAAGGGACAGCCAAAAAGGACTGGGCGACTTGGAAAAAAACTATCAAATCCCAATCTTGATGAGCCGTACAAGATGTTGCTGTCGATTTATTGAACGTTTCTCTAGGCAACAAAAGCTAAATTGCGACTAGTCGCTGGACTTGAATTATTTAATATGGGATTAAACACGCAGGCCCGCAACCATGCACCAGCTGCACCATGAAAGACCTTGAAGTCATTAGGTGTTACCAAAGCCATGGTCCAAAAGCATGGCCAAAAGCACATTTCGCCTGGGCCTTTTGGAACTGTGCTAGCATCAGTCTTGAAAAGAGCTGTGCATAAAGCAACTCTCCAGAAGCAGATGGAGTGGGGAAAATGTGCCACAAAGGGACAGCCAAAAAGGACTGGGCGACTTGGAAAAAAAACTATCAAATCCCAATCTTGATGAGCCGTACAAGATGTTGCTGTCGATTTATTGAACGTTTCTCTAGGCAACATCAGAGTGTAGGGACTACAAAAAAAGCTAAATTGCGACTAGTCGCTGGACTTGAATTATTCAATATGGGATTACATACGCAGGCCCACAACCAAACGTCGCAAAAGCCACAGTTCCTCTCACAGAGAGAAAAAGCAAAAACAGCTGCCTGTTCCTGAGCAAGCAGGGTTCGAACCTGCTCGGGGAGACCCCAATGGATTTCAATTCCATCGCCTTAACCTCTCGGCCACGACTACGCATGGTGGCAGCCCTTTGACTTTTTCTGCTGAATTTGGGCAACATTGAACGCAGCACAGTTGGGGCATAAATGGCCTGAGGTTGTAAAAAGCGGCACAAGCATTGCTCGCAGTTTACAGGAACACGCTGCCGTGACCCGGATTCAAACCGGGGTTGCTGCGGCCACAACGCAGAGTACTGATCACTATACGATCACGGCACACCGCTTGCTCACCGATAAGCTCTGCAGCTGCCTGGACACTAAGGGACACTGGTTTGTTTGCGAGATTCAGAGGAGGACGGCTTTTCCGTTAGGGGGCAATGAGCAAAAACAGCAAGTGGACTTTGTGGAAATACCAACTGACATAGTCGGCAGGATTCGAACCTGCGCAGGGAAACCCCAATGGATTTCGAGTCCATCGCCTTAACCTCTCAGCCACGACTACACCTGGCCATGACTCGTTTGCTCTGTTGGCCGGATGTGGGCAACACTAGATACAGCAGAGGTTGGGGTGAGAAATCCAGCCATGGCCTGAGGTGACGAAAACTCAGCCCAGCATGGCTTTCCGTTAACTGGTACGCGCTGCTGTGACTGGGATTCAAACTGGGATTTCTCTGGCCACAACACAGAGTACGGATCACTGTACGGTCGCGGCAAACCACTGTCGCTCACCCACAGCTGCCTGGTCACTAAGGGACTGGGGCTTGTTTGTGAGATGCAGAGGAGGATTGCAATTACGTATAGGAGGCTTGAAAGAAAAGAGAACAACAACATAAGTGGACATGCAAAATAACATACTCAGCAGGATTCGAACCTGCGCGGGGAAACCCCAATGGATTTCTAGTCCATCTAGTCCATCCTAGATTAAAAGTTGCTCTACCGACTGAGCTATCTGGGCACCTGTTTGCGGAGTTGGCCCTCTGAAAGCCCCTTGCCATAGCTTAGCAGAACCTTTTAGGTTCATCTCAAGAAGGTTTTCACAGCTACTGTGTTTCATCCACCAAACATTGCTCCCAAATTGAAGTGAGACCTTCAAAGACAACCCAGATGGGACTTGAACCAACAATCCCAAGCCCCGGAGGTTGATGCCTTATCCATTAGGCCACTGGGCCATTTTGCCTAGTACCGCCGCTCCCTATACGCAGAGTACGCAGGCTGCGTAGGGCCTCACCTCCGAAGGGGGGCACCATCTCCGGTGCTCAAAAAAAAAATCTCTTCCTTGTATATTAATATTAACAAAAGAATTAATATACATAAAAAATAATACATTTATATTTTTAAATGCATTTTATGATGAACGCAAAAAAACGTGACACGTGTCAAGACATTTTTTGCGTTCACGCGCGCGTACGCGCATTCACGCGGCCCGGTCCACCTGTGTTCGCACCTTTGCGGCTGCTAGCAGATAGATTAATGCAATACAATGCTCGGGAAAAGACAACAACAGTCTGGGGCTGAGAAGAGAAAAAGAAAAAAAGCACAAGATGAATCCCGTGCATCCCTTTCAGGTATGTTCAGTTGTCTGTGAATCTGAAAATCATATTTTATTTGAAGTAACATTACATTAGCGAGGCGAATTAATTAACCCTAAACATCGCCTCAACTCCAACCAATCTGCCTGATTCGCAGTGTAAACTCAGTTTATGTGAATTAATTTCGTGCTTTGCTGCCATTCATTGTTTTTGAGCTATGGTAAGACATACATTTTTTTTTTTTGTTAAAATACTTTTTTTCCACAATAAACCAAGCCGTTTTCTATAGAAGCCAGTTCCCAACTTTGAATAAAAAAGAGAAAAAAAGATGTTTGAGTGGGTTATGGAGACTATAATTCTTTTTAACTAATGCATTGGGAATTATAAAGCACTAAACAGACCATCTGAAACTAAGCTGTAGGTTGTGTGATTCCTTCAAAAGGATAAAATTAATTCTATATTATTTATCCATTATTCATTCATTCATTACAACCTTTTTTCATAGAATTGCATGAGAAAAACTAAAAATTCTAAAACTCAAATTCTGAGATATAAATTCACAATTCCGAGTCATAAAGTCAGAATTTAGATTCTGTCATGCAATTCTGATATATAATGTTGCAATTGTTTAATATAAAAAGTCAGAATTCTGAGAGTTTTTTCCTGTTAAGAATCCACAGTGTGCATCATGTATCATAGCAACCACTGTGTTGCGTCATCTATGATACCATAGACATATTTCTATGTACAATACATATGTCTGCAGTTCCCTTGTACACCCCATGAGGGCACCCTTACAACATGAAATGATTATAGCAGCTGAATTCAGGAAAATTCACATCAACAAAATGTATATCATATTGTTACACATAATGGATAAATATTTTCCAGTGTTGGTTTGACACCAGATTAATAAAGGGACTGAACTGAAAAGAAAAAGAATGAATGAATAATGGATAAATAATATAGAATTAATTTTAGCCTTTTGAAGGAATCACACAACCTACAGCTTAGTTTCAGATGGTCTGTTTAGTGCTTTATAATTCCTTTTAGACCAAATGCCTTAGTTAAAAAGAATTAGTCTCCATAACACACTCAAACATCTTTAAAACCCTCAATTCTGATTTTATATCATGCAATTGCGACTTTATTTCTCAGAATTGTGAGATATAAAGTCTAATATATATAATCTATTATTAAATAGATTATTATAATAATAATTATATATCTAATATATTATCTAATATTATAATTGTGACTTTATAACTATGAGTTGTGACTTTTTATCTCACATTTCTGACTGTATAACTCAAAATCACTCATTCCTTCTTAGAAAAACTGATAAATGTCTTGGATTTATACTGACACTGAAAGTGTTTTTTTTTCATAGATTAAAGTGCAAGTTAAATTAAAAATTTTTTGTAGTTAAGGAACATTATGAAGAGTGCTCGACAAGCCCAATGCCTTGAAAGTGTGTTTTTTTATTGTTTTTTATTACTAATACTTCTGCATTGTACATGCAGGTTCAATGCTAAAATATGTCACAAAAGATGACGAGGTGGCATCATCCAACACTAACCCAGAGGTATCCAGTAGTTGCACAGATGCAGAACCAGGATGCAGCACTGGTGACTGTCCTTCCACCAGCTATGCAGGTACAGGTGCAGTGGCCACAACTGTCAGTCTACACTCCGGCAGAAGTTCTGTGAACACAGGGAGATCACCAGTGCATAAAGAAGTTGAAACTAATGTGGTGTCTCCTACAAGTGCTCTTCCAGCTGATCCTTCTCTCTGGCCATCTCATCTTACAGATTTGGATCGTCTTGAAATTGTAAAGAGAGGACCATATAAAGTAGATTCAGATTTTTCTTTCCCAAAAGACAATGATGGACGAGGATTTAATCGTATGCAATTCTACCGTGTACTCTCAAATGGAGAAAAGTTTTTAAGAAGCTGGCTCATGTATTCAAAGAACAGAAACTGTGTTTTTTGCTTTGCCTGTAAACTCTTCAGTTCAAAAGACACAAACCTGTCAAGGGAGGGTTTCAGTGACTGGTCCAACCTCAGCGAGACTCTTAAGGAATCATGACAATAGCATAGACCACACATAATCCATGCTGAAATGGAGGGAACTTGAGATCCGCTTAAAGAATAAGAAGACAATAGATCATTAAGAACTGACTCTTTTAGAGGCAGAGAAGAAAAGATGGCGAGATGTCCTCACACGGTTAGTCAGCATCACAATATCTCTGGCATCACGAAATCTTGCTTTTAGGGGCTCTTCAGGACATCTTTATGATTCAAATAATGGGAATTTTCTCAAGGAGGTCAAGCTTCTTGCGCTATTTGATCCTGTGATGGAAAATCATTTGTCAAGAATCAAGGACAAAAGCACACGCACACATTATCTTGGACAGCAAACCCAAAATGAGCTGATCGAACTTATAAGCAACAAAATACTGAAGACCATTGTTTCCAATATTAACCTGGCAAAATACTACTCCATTATTCTTGACTGCACACCAGATGCAAGTCACAAAGAACAAATGTCAGTAATATTGCGTTCTGTGACTTTAGACCCAAAGCCAGAGATTAATGAATACTTTTTAGGCTATATGGATGTCTTGGAAACCACTGGGTTGAATCTGTAAAATGTGATATTTGACAGGCTTCAGGAACTTCAGATTCCTTTTGAAAATTGCAGGGGACAGGCCCAGGGAAAAGTCAAGGTGTGCAAGCCAGGCTATTAAAGAAAAACCCAAGAGCTTTGTTTGTACCTTGCGGAGCACATTCAATGAATCTTGTGATAGCAGATGCAGCGAAGGCATCAAAGGATGCTGTTGGATACTTTGGTTATGTCCAGAAACTCTTCACATATTTTTCAGGATCTACACAGTGATGGAGCATCTTGTTAAAGCATGTCCATCTCACATTGAAGTCCTGGAGTGACGTAAGGTGGGAAAGCAGGCTGCAAAGCATTACAGCTGTCAGATACCAAGTGAAGGAGATCAGAGATGCTCTCATTGAAGTACGGCAAACCATGAATGATCCTGTTGCCAAAGTAGAGGCTCAGGCCCTGGCAGAAGAAGTGGCTTCATTCAGGTTTTTGATATGCACAATTGTATGGTTTGATATCCTAACACATATTAACCAGGTGAACAAGATGCTGCAGTCTAAATCAATGCAAATGGATGTTGCTGTTCGACTCATTGAAAGTGCAAAAGATTCTCTTTCAAAATACAGACAGTCTGGTTTTGCAGATGCTCAGTCAATTGCAAAGGAACTCTGTGAGACCCTAAACATAGAGCCTGAGCTTAAAGAGAAGCGGCTGATAAGCACGAAAAGACATTTTGCCTACGAGACTGCAGATGAGCCCATCAGTGATGCCCTCAAAAAGCTTGAGGTAACGTTTTTTTACAGCATTGTTGACTCTGCTTTGGCATCACTTCAAGAGAGATTTGAAATTTTCACTCAGGTCAAAGCAAGATTTGGAGTGCTCCTTGATTTCAGCCAAGTTCAAGGAATGTCAAAAGAAACATTACAGAAACACTGCACTGAGTTAGAAAAAACTCTGACACTGGGGGATGCAGGTTCTGATATTGATGGTCAAGAGCTGGCTCAAGAAATCATAAACCTCCCAAAGTTGCCACCACTTACAACAGCTCTGGAGATGCTATCATTTCTTCACGACAGCCACTTGCAAGAGTTGTACCCAAACCTTTGGATTGCTTTGCGCATCGCTGTAACACTTCCCGTGACAGTTGCCTCTGCTGAGCGAAGTTTTTCTAAGATGAAGCTCATCAAAACATACTTGCGCTCCTCTATGGCACAAGAGCGCTTGAGTGGACTGGCAATAATAAGCATCAACTCTGAATTAGCAAAATCATTATCATATGATGAGCTAATTGATGACTTTGCAGCCAGAAAAAGCAGGGCTGTCCTTTTGTAATCGGTTGAAAATAAGGTAAACTCCTGCAGAAGAAATGTCTGTTTATTTCTTATGTAAAGCATTATCCTTTAATGTAAAGATTTTATTTAGTTTTAAGAATATTTTTTTGTTTTATTAATGAGATTTTGTAAATAGTTGAAAATAAGGAAGACTCTTGCAGAAGACATGTCTGTTTATTTATGTTAAGCATTATCTTATAATGTAAAAATTTTTTTTAATGTTTAAGTATAATTTTTGTTTCATTGATGACCTTTTGTAAATGGTTAAAATAAGGAAAACTCCATTCCAAACATTTTATCATATATATATATATATATATATGTATACATACATATATACATATATAAATAATACACATAAATAAATACATGTTTCAATGCATATTTTTGTGTATGTGTTTTTTTTTTTTTTTGTGGTTTTGGTGGGGGCACCACTGCAAAATTCTGCTTAGGGCACCATTTTGGCCAGCAGCGGTCCTGCGTGGTAGACTCTTGATCAGAGTACTGTCTTAATCATATTAAAATCAGAGTATTGGTGTCCATGTAAACGTACTCACTGAAAGTGCCAGATAATATCACAAACTGTCAAAGACAGTCCATTCGTCAACTTTAAGTAGATCCATGAGCTCTTACATTTCATAAGTTTGACGTGCTTTCCCTCTTACACGCAACTTTTGTAAAACATCTGCTGCATGTTGATGTGTCAGAATCCTTGCTTGTAAAATATAGCCATACTGTAGAATGCTTAGTTTAAGCAAATTAGATGAATGCGATCATGCGCGTTGATGAAGCGAGTCGCTCACTACATGTTCTGTACTGCGCGCTTTGCCTTCTATAAGCTACAATACCAAATGCCTGACATCTGTATCCCTCAAAGCTGTTTAGAATTAAACTTTTAGACTTTTAAACAGCGGATGCGGTGCTCAGAGCCGCGGCACAGCGCGCACATGACAGTTGATAATATCATGCATGGCGCTGTGCGTCAACAAGCATCGCTTCTGATGTGCGACCTGCTTTACGTTCTTGTCGCAGCACCAGTGGCACCGGAATTAGGCATCGAAATTCAAATGCTGATTCGGTCCGGTGCATACCGGTTCCAAGGGTTTCGGTACCCAACCCTAGTATCCATGGCCCCCCAGTAGGGACACTGATTCCACTGAGTAATGTGAATGGCGCATTTTGCAGAAATTAATTTGTGGTACGTGTAAAAATGTGTTTCCTCATAGGAGATGGCCTCCTATGGGTGAGGCCAGACGGAATCTGCGGACGTTTTTTGCTATTTCTGTGCAGATGGTTTCGAATGCTATGTGAAATACAGCTAATGAAAGTGTGCGGGTTAGGAGCTAGTGGGTGATTTAAGTGTGAAGCATTACGCAGAATGTGAGGGGCATGGCTGTGGTTAGGGTGAAGGGGGCTGTGCAGAAGGAATGTGAGTAGGGAGGGTAGACTGTTGGGGAGGGTTAGTAATGGAGGTGGGTGCTTGGTGAAGGGATGTAGAGGAGAAAAAGGTGGGAATACTGGAAGAGGGGTAATGAGTAGGAAGAGGAAGAGCATTAGGACTTGTAGAGAAAGACTGGATAGAAATAAGCTGGGTTGAAGAGTGAGGGAGGTTGGAAGGGAGAGAGAATTGAGGAGGATTAAGGGTGGAAGGGATGGCTGGAAGAGTAGGGCTGGAGTTTTCACTGGAATGTGGAGCTGGAGGCAAAGGGAGGGGGGTGGGAAGTCCGAGAGTGGCGTCATTATCTGGTGGATTATCAATGTTTTGGAATGTTTTGGTAGGTTCAGTTTGTCTAGTTCCATGGGATTGCTTTTCTTGGTTGCTTTCTTTAATGCTCCGGAGAGATTTCGTGCATGCAGGGCTGTGGTGGGTTGAGGATAGGGGGTGTGGTGGCAGCGAGCAGTTTTGCTGTCCTGAGGGGACGAAGTTGGTGATGAGATGGATTCATAGAGTTTTAGTAGTTTAATTTTATTGCAGCTGCTGGGGATGGAGATTCCAGTGTTTATGAGGGTCTAGCGGAGTTCGTTCACTGTCATCTTGTTGAAATTGAGGAATGATGATCTTGCGGAGGCGTATGAAGAAACTAGAGGCTAAGGCTAAGTTTTTTGCTAGGCTTCTTATAGTGAGTTTGGATTAATCTGATTGGCAAACTAATGATTGCAGATGAGAGACCATCTGCGGTCAATCATATCACGTGCTCCTCTCGAAATTAGTTTGTGAAACTTAACTAAATGTAGGCTGCCATTCAGACTTAATTGTTGATTTCAAGAATTCAATTGTTAATTTCATCAACTAAATTGCTACTAGTAAAAATTGGTTTGTCCTCCACACACTTCTCCTCCACTGCTACTTCCTCTCTTCCCTCAAACATACACGGTTCTCACTTCTTGATGTAAATAGTGCAGCAGAAACACTCTGCTCCACTTTAACATCCTGCCTAGGTGAGATCAGTCCTGTCTCCACCAGACCAATGCACCCTACTACCTGGCTGTTAGATGGTCTGAGAATGGTTAGTGTTAGGGCATGTTCTGAGATAACCTAGAACAGCACCCAGGGCAACAGAGAGAGCATGGTACAAATCAAAAGCCTCCACTGACCTCAGCAGGTACCAAACCTAGCTGGTATCATTAGCCTCCCGACTCCATTCGACCAAAACCCCATACTACTATAACAAAATTAACACCACTTCAGACATCCGCAAACTATTTAGGACATTTTATACCCTGCTCTGTCCTCCTCCACCAACTCCTTATCAGCTGGCCTCTTTCTTTACACAAAAAAAAAAAACACTCAAATTAGCAGTCTATTTCCCACCAAATCCAACCTAAATCTCCATTAAACAACACCCTCTGAAGAAAAATTCACTCTCTTCCTTCACTCCACACTGGCACATTCCCAAACACTTTTAAGCAGGTGTAATAGAGGCCAGCTAGTGAAGTGCTGTGCAGGTAAACCTCACTTCTCTGACCTCTAAAGGTGCTCTGGTGACAGATGCTAGGGGCCATAGTCTTTAGCCTCTTTGTTAGAGCAACTGCCATGCGAAAGGTAGCCGGTTCGATCCCAGCTCGGACCGGGTTGGGTGGTATAGGGCCATAAGGGATTACACAGGCCTGGGTAACCTCACTGTTAAAAAAAAAAAAACACCACTCAACACCTCATTGGATGAAAAATACAAACCAGTCTCTCTCCTGATTATTGCCAAAACACTACAAAGGGCTATTTTCAACTAAATTTTCAAATGTTTAGCTCACATCAAACTGCCTGAAGAATATTGGCTTGGAAAAAACATCACCAACTGCTTATTCATCTGCTTATATCACCTTCCCTGCAACTCCACACATTCAACACAATTTCTCAATCCAGCTGGGATCATCCACCACTACCCCATGTAGTTTGGTAAGAAATCTTGAAATCTGATTCTGGATGATCAGTTGTCCTTCAAAGAGGACATTGCTAATACAGCTCCATTGTGCAGATCTGCACTTTTCAACATCAGAAAAATCTGACTCTTCTTAACAGATCATGCTGCACAACTTTTAGTGCAAACTCTTGTAATTTCAAGGCTGGACCCCGACAGTGCTCTTCTAGCCGGATTCCCATCCTGCACCCCTAATCCTCTACAGATGCTCCAGAACGCTGCAGCTCATCTGGTCTTCAATGAGTTTCATGTAACTCCTCTCTTTATCTCTCTGCATTGGTTGCCGCTCGACACTCGTATCAAGTTCAAATGACTGGCACTGCCCCCCCGTACCGCCACCTACTGCTGAAGGTCTACATCCCCTGCAGGAGCCTCCAGTCTGGGAGTAAGCGCAGGCTATAAATCACTTTCCGAAACCTTTTCATTGACTGTTCCATACTGGAGGAATGTCTTTCCATTACCAACTAAATGTAAACGTAAGAATCTCAGTCACAAAAAAAATAAATGAATAAAAAAAATACATAAAAAACATTAATCCATGCACAGCACAATTCATTCACAAAATACAACTCATAAATTCAAAAGAAAAATTGTGAATTAACAAAAATTGGATTTGTGAATTTAAGAGTTGTGTGCTACTTCAAAAAAAATCCAGAGACCTAAGGAGATCACTAAATGTGTCCCTCTGGGGCAGTGGCTTTCTTTGAATACTACATGTGTTTATTGCAACCAAGTTAATCAAGGGTTTTTAACCCTTATAGCAGATGAATCCTTCTGCATGTGTCTAAAATGTATGTCTGGTGCTAAACAAAAGCTAGTGATATTTACAATACACTGTTGTAAATGAAAAACTAGTATCAGAAACAGTATTTGTCTTGTAACATTTGATGTAAGATAGTAACAAACTTACAAGATATTTTAAAACACATAAAATTACCAAGCAGTCTGTTAATGACTTACCCTGAGCATAATGGTACAGGGTGTGGGCCTGCCATCCATGGCAACTGCTCATTGGAAGACAGAGATGGAGCCGTAGAGATGGACCAAAGTAGATCATTTAAAAACCTACTGCAACAGTAAAAAACTTTGCTTTTTGCATTAGTTCGCTGCTGTTTTCTGCCCTCTCTCACCTTGCTTTTGGACACTGCACCACCACGCAATCGGGCCACAAAGAACTTTTCATGCAACCTCTTAAACTTAGGAACCGCCGAAACTGCAAAAAACTTCTGCAAACCAACTCTCAGCAGAGTCTGTCACCCTGGTATCCCAGAACAACTTCCACTCACAAGCGAGTGAATCCCAAGGACGTCACTGAAGTGGAGTCACCAACCAATCAGGAACGCTGTGTTTTGTCGAGGCCAGTCGGCGAAGGAAACTCAAACAAATGTTGTCTTTTGCTGATCTGGTGCAAATTGATCTTAAGCAGTTAAAGATAAGCCAAACCTCTGCTTTTGTGGTTTCTGAGGTGTGATTCTAAGATCTAGAAATATAAGCTAAAATTAATTTGGGACGGTTGTCAAATCATTTTCCACAAACACCAGAATTGAGAACCACTGCTCTGAGGTACTCAAAATAACCAACTATCATACTCAAAATGAATTGCCTTCATAAAGTTACTTCTCTATGTCAGTATATCCCTCTAAATATTTCTTTACAATATTTAAAACAGTTTGATAATTTAGTGAAATAATATAACAGGAACAATAAGCACCCTAGTTTGCATAGGAGTACATCGCAACAGCCAGTTGATAAAAAAGGGTTGGGGCTTCCTGAGCATTTATTTCACTATTACGCCTTCAGTCTGAGACATCTTGCGCACTGGTCCATCCCTCCTGAGAGAGCTCCATCTTAGTTTATGGTTAAACAAGCCGACTTTTATCATACTTGGGGACTTTAATCAGGCAAAACTCACACATGAGCTGCCTAAATTCAAACAGCACATTACATGCCCCACCAGAGGCAATAAAATTTTGGACCATTGCTACACCACAATAAAGGATGCATATCGCTCCGTCGCCAGAGCAGCTCTAGGACTCTCCGATCACTGCCTGGTTCATCTTATACCAACTTACAGGCAAAAACTTAAAACTACTAAGCCAGTATTAAGGACTGTCAAGAGATGGACCAACGACACAGAGCAGGTCTTACAAGCCTGTTTTGAATGCACTGACTGGGATGTTTTTGAAGCTGCAGCCAAAGATCTGGACGAGCTCACAGAGACTGTAACATCATACATCAGTTTCTGTGAGGAGTTATGCATCCCTACCAGGACCTACTTGTCATTTAACAATGATAAACCATGGTTCACACCAAAACTCAGACAGCTTCGTCAGGCCAAAGAGGATGCTTACAGGAGTGGTGACAGGATCCTGTACAATCGGGCCAGGAACACATTGACAAAGGAGATTGGTGTGGCTAAGAAAAGCTATGCCAAAAAGCTGCAAAACCAGTTTTCAGCTAACGACCCTGCATCAGTGTGGAGAGGCTTAAAAGATTTCACTAACTACAAGACACCGTCCCCCAGTATCGACAGCAATAAACATATTGCAAACGAGCTGAATATGTTCTACTGTAGGTTTGACACCTATGACCAGACACCTCACACCCACCCGGACCATCTCCCTACACAGCCATCAACACCACATCAACACAGCCCGGACCATCTCCCTACACGGCCATCAATACCACATCAACACAGCCCGGACCATCTCCCTACACAGCCATCAACACCACATCAACACAGCCCGGACCATCGCCCTACACAGCCATCAACACCTCCAGCCATCTTCCTCTCCCCCCCTGCTCTTCAGATCAGTGAGGAAAATGTGCGTCAGATCTTCAGTAAACCGAAGAGAAGGAAAGCACCAGGGCCAGATGGTGTCTCACCAGCCTGTCTGAGAACCTGCGCTGACCAGCTGGCTCCCATTTTCTCCCATATCTTCAATAGATCACTGGAACAGCGCAAAGTTCCATCCTGCTTTAAGCGCTCCACCATCATCCCAATCCCAAAGAAGCCAAAGATCACAGGACTCAATGACTACAGACCTGTGGCCTTAACATCTGTGGCCATGAAGTCATTCGAAAGACTGGTGCTAGCATATCTGAAGGACATCACTGGACCCCTGCTGGACCCCCTGCAGTTCGCCTATAGAGCAAACCGGTCTGTGGATGATGCAGTCAACATGGGACTGCATTATACCCTACAACATCTGGACAAACCAGGGAACTACACAAGGATTCTGTTTGTGGACTTCAGTTCTGCCTTTAACACCATCGTCCCATCACTGCTTGAGTACAAACTGGCCCAGCTCTCTGTTCCTAGCTCTGTCTGTCAATGGATCACCAGCTTTCTGACAGATAGACAGCAGCTAGTCAGAATGGGCAAAATCACATCCGACAGCCGCACCATCAGCACTGGTGCCCCCCAGGGATGTGTTCTTTCTCCACTGCTCTTCTCCTTGTACACCAACGACTGCACTGCAAAAGACCCCTCCATCAAACTCATTAAGTTTGCAGACGACACTACTGTTATCGGCCTCATCCAGAACGGTGACGAGTCTGCATACAGACAGGAGGTGGAGCGGCTGGCGTTATGGTGCAGATACAACAACCTGGAGCTAAACATGCTCAAAACAGTGGAGATGATAGTGGACTTCAGGAGAAACCCCCCTGCACTCCCCCCACTCACCATCATGAACAGCACTTTGGCTGCAGTAGAGTCATTCAGGTTCCTGGGCACCACCATCTCTCAGGATCTGAAGTGGGACACTCATATAGACTCTATTGTGAAGAAAGCCCAGCAGAGACTGTACTTCCTTCGTCAGCTGAGGAAGTTCAACCTGCCACAGGAGCTGCTCGTACAGTTCTACTCAGCTGTCATCCAATCCATCCTCTGCACTTCAATCACCGTCTGGTTCGGCTCAGCTGCCAAAACTGACCTCCGTAGACTACAGCGAATAGTCCGGACTGCTGAACGAATCACTGGCACAACCCTTCCTACACTTCAAGAACTGTACTCTTCCAGAGTGAGTAAAAGGGCTCGCAAAATCACTCTGGACGCCTCACACCCAGCACACTACCTGTTCGAACTGTTACCGTCTGGTCGGCGCTTCAGAGCACCGAGCACAAAAACAGCCAGACACAGGAAAAGTTTCTTTCCTCAGGCTGTCTACCTTATGAACAGTTAAATATTCCCCTACTGTGCAATAAATATGTGCAATACTTTCTCATACGCACTTGTACACAGCACCTTATATCAATATACAATGCAATACTTTCTACATTCGCACTTGTACACAGCACCTTATAACCTGTATATTTATAACAATCTGTACATACAACTCAACATCCAGGTTTCTTCACTAACCGCATCTGTTTAATGTTCATCATTTTTTATTATTATTATTTTATTTTTTCAGATTATTTTGTGTTGTCACATGTCACTTTATGTACACTGGAAGCTTCTGTAGCCAAAACAAATTCCTTGTGTGTGTGAAGCACACTTGGCAATAAAACTAATTCTGATTCTGATTCTGATCCTACTTCCCCTTCCACCACTACATTGTCTATCCATCCATCTATTTATTCATTTTATTTTGTAAATGTGTTATTGTTGAGGCTGATCTCTAAAATATTATAATTTTTACTGATAGATTTTTAGGTGCAGGCTAGGACTGTCTCTGCCATTTGCAGATAACGTTATCCTTTTGGCTTCATAGGACATGGATCTTCAGCATGCAGTGGGGCGGTTTGCTGCTGAGTGGGACATGGCAGGGAAAGAAACAGCACCTCTAAGTCAGAAACCATGGTGCTTGACTGGAAAAAGGTGGCCATCTCCAGTTTGGAGAAGTGTCCTTACCCCAAATGGAGTTCAAGTATCTGCCTTTTTTTTCATGAGGAATGGAATGTGAGAATAAAAGATGGATCAGTGCAGCAGCAGCAGTAATGCAGTTGATGTGATTGTCTGTTGTGGTGAAGGAGCTGAGACGAAAGGCAATGTTCTTAATTTACCGCTCCATCTAGGTTCCTACTCTCACCTATGGTCATGACTGAAAAGACAAGATCTCAGAAACAACTGGACACATTTTACAAAGTGTTATGACCCGCTTGTTTGGGTCGCACCATAAAAGAAATATGAACCAACAAAATAGCCTGAATGCTATTTATTATAAAATGTAACTCCTAGAACAATCAATCAAAGCAACCAACAAATGTCTTGGAATAATAATAAAGATAAAGAACTTAGGATATAATCAAAACAACACTTTAACTACATGATAAAAGTAATGCAAAACAAAACCATAAGGTTAAGAGTCAATGAGATGGCAGGTCTTGACATGAGGACACCTGAGTAGCCACAGCGTCCTGGGGTAGCTAGCACAACTTTTATAGACCCATTGATGAGTAATGCAGGCATCTGATCAGGATTTACCACATACTCCAAACTGGAGTCTTGGGATCATCACATTGTATTAATATTGTAAAACTTCATACCTGTTGCTCTGCCTAAATCATAAAATATTCATCAAGTTTGTATTCTACTCAAAAAAATAAAGGTAGTAAACTAGAAAGAATCTTGAACTTAAAAGTAAAGAAACTTTACTAATAAAAGATGCAACACAGGACAATTGAATGGGCTTTCTAAACTTGAGTATACTGTAAACTAACCGCCCTGGAGCTCCACCTTCTTTGATGTGCGGCGTCTTCCCAGTGATTTGTTTCTCATTCAGGGAGTCAGACAGAGAACATCACCCAAAACAACACTAGCTACATGAATCCACTGGAGAGTGGAGTACAGATGTATCCGCACCTGTACAATCACTTGCAAAGAGATTTTAAGCCGCAGAGGTGCTGTTTGCCAGATGTTTATAAAACTGTTCTTCTCTCAGTCGCCATCATTGTGTTTACGGTAAACGTGAGGAGCACAACACATTTACAACCCCACCTACTGCAGTTGTAGGAGTGTTGGAAAACAGTATACAGTCACTCAGCCTTTTCAAACATTATTCAGACATGAAACATCCTGTGCACATGAGAAAATGTTTTGCTGCATTCATGTCGTGTGCAACTTTTTTTGTTCATGTGTTAATTAAACTGCGCCGAATGAGCAAAACTCTGTAGACACTGATCAGATCTGTACAGTTTCTCTCCAGTGTGAATCCTCTTTTGTGTTTTCAGATGTGTTAACTGATTAAACCTCCTGTCACAGTGTGAACACTTGTACTGTCTCTTCAGTGTGAATCGTCTGGTGCAGTTTCAATTTTGGAGCTGTAATAAAAGTCTTCGCACACTCAAAGCACATATACTCTTTCACAACAGCGTGGATCTTCATGTGTTCATTAAGGCTTGCTAATCGGTTGAAACTTTTCCCACACTGAGTGCATGTGAATGGTTTCTCTCCAGTGTGGGTCTTCATGTGTTTATTAAGGTCTGAGGAGTTGCTGAAACTCATCCCACACCGAAGCTGCAGTCATACTAGAGTTTGAGCAGGCGACATTCTGTTGAACGGTGCTGCGAAAAGGGTCGGGATTAAACAAGATGATTAGAAAAAAGTGAGCGATTGGTCCATATTTTAAATTTCTGTCCAAAGAGGTCATGTTTTGATCTTAGTCTCACAGATTAGTCTCACACAGTCAAGTAAAGTGATTTCGCAGGTCAGAGTTCACCAAGCTTGAACTTTGCAATGCAGTGAACTGCGAAACTTAACGCACAAACTTGCATTTCCGGTCTGACACATTCGCGTGCGTATGAATGGATGTCTATGGGAAGAAAAGTCTAGTGTGGCCGCGGCTTAAGTGCAAGTAAATCTCTAAATGGTGTGGCTCATCATGTGTTTATTAAGGTGTGAAGATTGGCTGAAACTCTTCCCACACTGAGTGCATGTGAATGGTTTCTCTCCAGTGTGGATCCTCATGTGTTTATTAAGAGATGATAATTGGCTGAAACTCTTCCAACATTGAGTGCAAGTGAATGGTTTCTCTCTTGTGTGGCTCACCATGTGTTTATTAAGGGATGATGAGCAGATGAAACTTTTCCCACACTGAGTGCATGTGAATGGTTTCTCTCCGGTGTGGATCATTGTGTGTTCATTTAGGTGTGATGAGCGTCTGAAACTCTTCCCACACAGAGTGCATGTAAATGGTTTCTCTCCAGTGTGGGTCTTCATGTGTTTATTAAGGTCTGATGAGTTGCTGAAACTCTTCCTACACTGAGTGCATGTGAATGGTTTCTCTCCAGTGTGAATCCTCATGTGTAGATTAAGGGATGATGAGCGGATGAAACTCTTCCCACACTGAGTGCATGTGAATGGTTTCTCTCCGGTGTGGATCATTATGTGTTGATTAAGAGATGAAGATTGGCTGAAACTTTTCCCACACTGAGTGCATGTAAATGGTTTCTCTCCAGTGTGGGTCTTCATGTGTTTATTAAGAGATGATGAGTGGCTGAAACTCTTCCCACACTGAGTGCATGTGAATGGTTTCTCTCCAGTGTGGATCTTCATGTGTTGATTAAGAGATGATGATTGGCTGAAACTCTTCCCACACTGAGTGCAAGTGTATGGTTTCTCTCCTGTGTGGCTCACCATGTGTTTATTAAGGGATGATGAGCAGATGAAACTTTTCCCACACTGAGTGCATGTGAATGGTTTCTCTCCAGTGTGGATCATTGTGTGTTCATTTAGGTGTGATGAGCGTCTGAAACTCTTCCCACACTGAGTGCATGTAAATGGTTTCTCTCCAGTGTGGGTCTTCATGTGTTGATTAAGGTCTGATGAGTAGCTGAAACTCTTCCCACACTGAGTGCATGTGAATGGTCTCTCTCCAGTGTGGATCATCATGTGAATCTTAAGATAGCCTTTTCTTCCAAAACTTTTTCCACACTGGGTGCAAGTGAAACGATTCTCATCTCTCCTTTTTAAAATACCATCAGTCTGTAAATGAGTTTTTTCCTCAATTTTGACATGATGTTTCTTCTCTTTACTCCCCTCATTCTCTTCAATTAGGTCTGAAATAAATAAATAAAACGTTATTTACATTAAGTCTTAAAATTTCTCATTAAAAGCTGAAAGTGAAAAGACACTGAAAACACACACTGTAATTTTGATGCACATTAAATGTAAAATAAATTCGATCATATTTTGTTCGGTCCATTAACATGTACACATTTATACAGATTCAGTTCATCTTTATTTATCTAGTGCTTTTACAACGTAAATTGTGTCAAAAGCCCTTTAACAGAAGTTATAGTAAATTGAAACTGTGTCAGTCCAGTTTTCAGCGTTTCTTACATAATTGATTATAAAAGTTTCTTGGTCATATTGATAAGACACAGATTTGAAAGCTGTAAATGGCCTATTTTTATTCGTAAATGTTCATAATTACAACAAAATGTTTTCCTAAAATTTGTAAAGCAGACAGGTAATACTTGTTTATTCTGTGCCTGACTGGTAAATGCATCAGTTCTGGGGTAACAGCTGAGCAAACAGCTGAATATTTGCCTCACAGACATGAGACATACCTGTACAGTATCTGGATAAAGGCTGGAATGTGCACCTTTCCTCTTGTGTGCTGTTGGGTCAATTTCATCCATTCTGGATTCAAAACTTTCTCAGTGTTTCAGCAAACGGACTGATATTTGGGGACATCTTATTTTGACATATTCTGGGAAAACGCTTTAAAATAAAAAAATAAACAAAACCTCAATACTCTGGGCAAATCTACTCCCTTTTCGTTATATTAGTGGCTGTTTTTTATCCATTGGCATCTACTATAACAACATTTTTTTGATTGCAAAGCCATGACAGCTATGTGTCAGTATAAACAGACTTTGGGAGTGCTTTAGACGACCAATCACTTTTGAAGATATGAAAACGGGCCAATGAAATGCTAATTGAATTGGCGGAGCTGAAACTGATGAGCCAATTAGGGCTATATCAGTCGGCCTGCTGGAGCCAGCTCATCAGAATTGTTTCTTCAGACCCGATCTGAGATTGAAGAACCCTTCTGCTGAATTGACTTCCAACATTGAAGAAAGCATTACCTTCACCAGTGCAGGGGGAGACGTTCTAGCGGCAGTCGAGCTGGGTTTCTGATCCCCTTGTCGTTTCGCTGGTGACCTGAAAGAGCAGTTTTCTTCTGAAAGATCAGAATTCCCTAAGAGAGCACACGGTCGTGCAGCGCTTCTTTTTAAAGATGTCGTTTCAACCGTGCGTTACTTGATGCGGTGGTTTCCTTGCCCCTGATGACAGGCACGAGTATTGCGTCACATGCTTGGGTGTCCAACATGTTGATGCGGTGCTCGCGGACAGTTCTTGCCCGCATTGTGATAGCTTGACTGTTGCGCAATCGAGGTCGTGGCGAGCTCTTTTATTAGGGCAAGTCACCTCTGCTGCTCCCTGCCAAGCAGTTAGCACTCGGGCAGGCCTAAGGGTTACAGTGGGGGCTAATACTTCGCCTATGGGTCAGCGGACCCCTCGCTACTCGTCAGTGCGCTCTGTTTCTGCTTCAAGTGCGAGCGCTGGTCCATCCTCCTGGTTGGTCATGCTTTCATTAGATGACACCAGGCTCGTGATGTCCATCGCTGCATCGGAGGGCGGGTTGACATGCTCTGATGAAGATCCGGACCCCCTGCCACCCTCCGGGTTGTCAGTGAGGTTTCGGATCTGGAATTGGACATGTTAGCCGTGTTATCCCGAGCTGCTTCGGCCGTGGGATTGGAGATGGCTTGTCCCCCAGAACCGCGGCCGGACCACTTAGATGGGTGTTACGTGGGGGTGAAGAAGAAGGCTTAGACCCCCCGTCCCCTTCTTCCCGGAGGTACAAAGAGAGCTCACGCAGGCATGGAGGGCACCTTTTTCTGCCCGGTCCTCGTGCGCTCCCGCTCTCACCTCCCTCAATGACGGAGCGGCCAGGGGTTATGAGGTGATTCCCCAGGAGCATGCTAACGTGGTCAATCTCGGTCCACAAAGCCACTCCACTTGGAGAGGTCCACCCAAACTCCCTTCCAAAGCGTGCAGGTTATCTGAGTCTCTCACGGCCAGAGCCTACACTGCTGTGGACCAGGCCGCCTCCGCTCTGCACGTTATGGCCACCTATCAACGCTACCAAGCCGAGAAGCTGGCCCAGATGCAGGAGGGCGGTTCTCCCCCGGGCTTGCTGCATGAGCTTCGCACGACAACTGATTATGCTCTCATGACCACCGAATCAGCTGCTTGTGCCCTGGGGAAGACGATGGCCACATTAGTGGTCCAGGAGCGCCACCTCTGGCTGAGCTTGGCTGATCTGAGACGTTGACAAAGCTTGCTTTCTTAACGCTCCCATATCCCAGGCTTTCTCTGTGGTGAAAGAGCAGTCCAAGGCGATCGGTGAGGTCATCTATCAGTGGGCTCGGAAAACTGCTCCTCCAGCTGCCCCTTCCACTGTGGCTGCTCCTCGCCGAGGACGTTCACCTGCCTGCTCCACTGGCCAAGAGACAACGCCGAGCCTCCCGCGGGACTGCGATGCTAAGTCCGGTAAACGGACCGCAAAGTGTCCCTGAGACGGGCCATCTGGAAAAAAGGGGACCTACTCTTTCCTCGGTGGGGGGGCCGAGGATCATCACATCAGTCCATAACAAGGACTTTAAACTCATCGCTGCCGACTTCCGGGCTGGCGGCAACCAAATTTTCAATAAAAGAGCAGTTTACCCTCTCTCCGGATGCGCAAACCCGAGCACTGCCAGTCTAAGACGCTCTGCCTTCCAGCTCAAGCACCAGGATCCTTTGCCTTAGGCCCTCAGAGTGCAGCAGAACGGACTCCTTTCTCTCACTCAGGCCTCACCGCGGGATCCAGGGAAGAAGGTAAGAGAATTATTTTCAGCTCTTCCGCTGGACGCATCGCTATCCGGGATGAGCGCTCCCATCCTGAGCTGCGCCTCAGTTGGCACTCTGCCGGCCTGGTTAGCAATTGAGCAGGTCCCTCCAGCCGAGATGGAGTCCGGGTTTTACAGCCTGTATTTCATCATGCCCAAAAAGAGCGGGGGGTTAAGACTAATTATAGATCTGCGCAGACTGAACTGTCATTTACACAAAATGCTTTTCAGAATGCTCACGCAGAAACGCTTGATTCAGAGCGTCCGTCCACAGGATTGGTTTGCAGCCATAGACCTGAAGGACACGTATATTCACTTCTCTATTCTTCCATGCCACCGCCCCTTTCTCCAGTTTGCGTTCGAAGGACGAGCGTGGCAGTACAAAGTCCTCCCATTTGGGCTCTCTCTGTCGCGGAGGGTGCTATGCGGGTATCCACATACTCAACTATCTCGACGACTGGCTCATTTTAGCCTCCTCTCGCGATCAGTTGATTATGCACAGAGACAAAGGTGCTTTGGCACCTCGACCAGTTGGGGTTTCAGGTCAACCGAGAGAGAGAGCAAACTTTGCCCTGTGCAGAGGATTTCTTATTTCGGGCTGGAGCTGGATTCAATCACCATGGTTTCGCGTCTCTCCAAGGAGCGTGCCAGGCTAATTGCTTTTCCTGTCTGAATGAGCTCCCACAGGAAGATAGTGTTTCCACTGAAAGTTTTCAGAGGTCTCTGGGCAGATGGCATCCGTGGTCACGCCGCTCGGTTTTCATTCATATGAGACCACTTCAGCTGTGGCTGCTTTGCCCTTTTGCGATTGAGTGCCCACATGGGCATGGCGTGCGGGTACGCGCGGGTTGCACATCAATCTGCTGTGTCTCTGCACTCCTTCTATGCTTTCTCCTTTTGCTCCTTGTATTATCTTTATTGTTTCTGCTTTTCCTTTTTGTCTTTCTAAATCAAAGAAGAATTTTGTGCACTTTTCTCCCTCTACTACATATTTTGCTTTGCTTCTTAGTCTAGCTCCTTCATATTTCTTTTCCTCAATTTCTTTCAGTTTTTCCTCCATTTCTTTTATTTTTTGTATGTCTTTTTCATTTTTTTCTAGTTCTTTTTCTAAGATTTCTTTTATTGTTTTTTCTTGGTGTCTTTTATTCTTTTGTATTATTCTACAAAATTGTATTGTAGTTTTTTTAATCAGATATTTGACATTTTCCCACCATAGTCTTTTGTCTTCATTATATATTTGGTTTCCTTTTTCCTTTTCTATTATTCCTTTTATTTTTTTAACATAGTCTTCATTTTTTAAAATGTCACTATTTAATGTCCACACCCCTGGGCCTCTTTGTATTTCTTCTGTATTAAAATTAAAAAATAAAAATTTATGATCACTTAAAACAGTTTCATCATACTTTATTTTTTCTATATAAATTTCTATATTTCTTGTGCATAACACATAGTCTATTCTCGATTGAGTTACAAAATTCCCTACTATTTGTCTTCTAGAAAACTCCTTTTTCTTCCCGTTTCTCTCTCTCCAAATGTCTATCATTCCTTTTTCCTCCATTAGTGATTTTAGTTCTTTTCTTCCTGTGTCTGATTTAAAAACCATACCTTCTGTTATGTCCTGTCTGCTAAAAACAGTGTTAAAATCCCCACATACTATTATTTGTTTATTTTGAAAAGGAGAGACAAGAATCGTTTCACCTGCACACAGTGTGGAAAGAGTTTTGGAAGAAAAGGCTATCTTAAAATTCACATGATTATCCACACTGGAGAGAAACCATTCACATGCACTCAGTGTGGGAAGAGTTTCAGCCAATCATCATCCCTTAATCTACACATGATGAACCACACTGGAGAGAAACCATTCACATGTCTTCAATGTGGAAAGAGTTTCAGCCAATCATCAAACTTTAATCTACACATGAGGATCCACACTGGAGAGAAACCATTCACATGTCTTCAATGTGGAAAGAGTTTCAGCCAATCATCAAACTTTAATCTACACATGAGGATCCACACTGGAGAGAAACCATTCACATGCACTCAGTGTGGGAAGAGTTTCAACTGCTCATCACACCTTAATCTACACATGAGGATCCACACTAGAAAGAAACCATTCACATGTGCTCAGTGTAGAAAGAGTTTCAGCCAATCATCAAACTTTCATCAACACATGAGGATCCACACTGGAGAGAAACCATTCACATGCACTCAGTGTGGGAAGAGTTTTAACAGCTCATCACACCTTAATCAACACATGAGGATCCACACTGGAGAGAAACCATTCACATGCACTCATTGTGGGAAGAGTTTCAACCAATCATCATCTCTTTATCTACACATGAGGATCCACACTGGAGAGAAACCATTCACATGCACTCATTGTGGGAAGAGTTTCAGCCAATTATCATCTCTTAATCAACACATGTGGATCCACACTGGAGAAAAACCATTCACATGCACTCAGTGTGGGAAGAGTTTCATCCGCTCATCATCCCTTAATCAACACATGAGGATCCACACTGGAGAGAAACCATTCACATGCCCTCAGTGTGGGAAGAGTTTCAGCAAATCATCATCCCTTAATCAACACATGATGATCCACACTGGAGAGAAACCATTCACATGCACTCAGTGTGGGAAGAGTTTCAACCGCTCATCAAACCTTAATCTACACATGAGGATCCACACTGGAGAGAAACCATTCACATGCACTCAGTGTGGGAAGAGTTTCAGCCGATCATCATCCCTTAATCTACACATGAAGATCCACACTGGAGAGAAACCATTCACTTGCACTCAGTGTGGGAAGAGTTTCAGCCGATCATCATCCCTTAATCTACACATGAAGATCCACACTGGAGAGAAACCATTCACTTGCACTTAAGCCATGGTCACACTGGACTTTTCTCCCCATAGACTTCCATTCATACGCATGCGAATACATCAGACCGGAAACCTAGTTTGTGCATCAAGTTTCGCAGTTTCTGCCTTGCAAAGTTCAAGCTTGGTGAACTGTGACCTGGGAAATCGCATCACTTGACTGTTTGAGACCAATCGTAGATCAAAACATGACCTCTCTGGATGGAAATGTAAAATATGGACCAATAGGTCACTTTTTTAATGTCTACTCATCCTGTTTAATCCCGCCCCTTTTCACAGCGCCATACAGCAGAATTTTGCATGCTCAAACTCTAGTTTCGTTGTGGGATGAGTTTCAGCAAATCCTCAGACCTTCATAAACTCATGAAGACCCACACTGGAGAGAAACCATTCACATTCATTTAAGGCTGGAAGAGTTTCAACCGATCAGCAAACCTTAATGAACACATGAAGATCCACACTGGTGTGAAAGAGTATATGTGCTTGAGTGTGAGAAGACTTATTACAGCTCCAAAATTTAAACTGCACCAGACAATTTACACTGGAGAGACCGTACAAGTGTTCACACTGTGACAAGAGGTTTAATCATTTAACACATCTGAAAACAGAGGAGGATTCACACTGGAGAGAAACTGTACAGATCAGAGTCTACAGAGTTTCGCTCATTTGGCGCAGCTTAAGAAACACATGGACAAAAAGTTGCACACATGATATGAATGCAGCAAAACAATGAATGAATTGGCAGCGTCAGTGCACACCTGATGCTTGTTGCAATCAATTTGGCAATAAAAGCACAGCGAAAGCAAGATGAGGCATCGTTTTCGCTTCAGAGACTTCTACAGCCTTCTGAGCGAGTCAATGAGGGTTCCTCCTGCTGATATCCAGCGATTTTGAGCGAACGAGAATGGTCTCCCGGTCCAGATTGTGTACACATGGTGGCAGACGGTTGAGCTGGGCTTCTCCCTTGCCTGGCGTTCTTTGGGTCCGGACCTCCAGAGCGGTGCGTACAAAGTTGCAAATTTTCTAAAAGAGCAACGCAGTTGTGCAGCACGTCCTTTTCAGGATGACGCTCCGACTGTGCGTTTCTGGATGCGGTGGTTTCCTGTCCCTGGATGATGGGCACGAGCACTGCGTTGCATGTCTGGGGGTCCAGCATGTTAATGCGGTGTTCAAGGGCAGTTCATGTCGTCATTGCAATGCCATGTCTGTTGTGCAGTTAAGATCGCGGCTAGCCTTTCCAAAAGGGTGAACCACCCCAGCTGTCCCCTGCACTGAAGCGGGCACTCTGGCAGGTCTGAGGGTTCCAGTGGGAGATTTTCCGTCGCCTTCGGGCCCGCGGACCTCGCTACTCCAAACGCTCCATCCAAGCTTCGAGCAGAGGAAGCGATCTGTCTAACCAGATGGTAGCCCTTAAGCTCGATGACACCGGGGACCAGACCTCCACTGCTGCATCGGAGGGTGGGCTTTCATTGTTCGACGAGGATCCAGAACCGCTCGCCCCCTCCGGGCAGGTGATCGCTGTCAAAACGGATCCTGAAACAGATATCTTAGCAATGCTTTCTTGGGCTGCTTTGGCCTTGGGGTTGGAGATGGTTTATCCCCCAGCTCCGCAGCCGGACCGACTAGATGGGTGCTACGTAGAGGACAAGAGGGCCAAGCCTTCGAAGCCTTGAAGCCTTCTTCCCGGAGGTGCACAGTAGGCTCAGGCAGTCCTGGAGGGCACCTTTTTCTGCCCGTAATGCGTGTCCCTCCGCCCTAACCAATCTTGACGGTGGAGCAGCCAGGGGGTATGAGGCGATTCCTCAGGTTGAGCGCACCATTGTGGTCAAACTTTGTCCGCGTGGTGCCTCTTCTTGGCTGCGTCCGCCTCGTCTCCCGTCTAAAGCCTGTAGGTTATCTGCCTACCTCGGAGCTAGAGCTTACAAGGCTGCGGGCTAGGATGCTTCCACCTTGCATGCTATGACCACCTACCAGCACTACCAAACGAAGGCGCTGGCCCGGCTGCACGAGGGTGGGTCCGACCCAAGCTTGCTACACGAGCTCCGCACCGCAACCGACTAAGCTCTTTAAACCACTAAGTCAGACAGCCCGAACTCTGCCAGTCTGGGACTCTATGCCTTGCAGCTCTGCCTGCCTGGATTGGTTTGCAGAGATAGACCTGAAGGATGCGTAAGGATGCGTACCCATGTCTCCATTCTTCCACGCCACTGTCAGTTTCTAAGGTTTGCGTTAAAAGGTCAAGCTTGGCAATACAAGTCCTCCCCTTCGGGCTCTCTCTGTCTCCGCGAGTCTTCACCAAGCTCACGGAGGGTGCCTTAGCGCCCCTTTGGCTCGCGGGCTTCTGCATACTCAGTTATCTCAACGACAGGCTGATTTTAGCCCACTCTCTGGAGCAATTGATTATGCACAAATACAAGGAGCTCCGGCACCTGCACCTGTTGGGGCTTCAGGTCAACTGAGAAAAGAGCAAACTCGCCCCGTGCAGAGGATCCCTTTTTTTCGGGCTGGAGCTGGACTTGGTCACCATGACAGCGCGCCTCTCCAGAGAGCGCGCTCAGCTAATGCTGAACTGTCTGAGAGAGTTTGACAGCAAAATAGTGGTCCCACTGAAATGATTTCAGAGGCTCCTGGGGGATATGGCATCCGCAGCCGCTGTCACGCCGCTCTGATTACTCCATATGAGACCACTTCAGCACTGACTTCACGATTGAGTCCCCAGACACGCATGGCACGCAGGCACACACCGAGTCACTGTTACTGCGCTGTGTCGCCTCAGCCCTAGGAACAACCCCTCATTCCTACAGGCCGGAGTGCCTCCAGGACAGACGTCCAGTCATGTTGTTCCAGCACGGGCTGGGGGGCTGTGTGTTGGGGGCATGCAGCTGCGGGCCTGTGGAAAGGAACCCAGTTGCATTGGCATATAAATTGCCTAGAGTTGTTGGCAGTGTTCCTTGCTCTCCACCGTTTTTTTTCGGTGCTGGAGCAGCGGCACATGCTGGTCAGCACAGCGGCGGTGGCGTATATCAACCGAATGGCGGGTATTCGCTCTCGCCGCATGTCTCAGATCGCCCGCCGTCTGCCCCTTTGGAGTCATACGTGACTGAAATTGATGCGCGCCATTCACATTCCAGGCAAGCTTAACCGTGCAGCCGACGCGCGCTCACGGCAGCCTTTACGTCCCGGAGAATGGAGACTCCACCCGAGTCTGTTTAGCTGATATGGGTACGATTCGGGGAAGTCCAGATCGGTCTGTTAGCTTTCCCTGAAAATGCTCATTGCCAGTTGTTTTTTTCCCTGACCGAGGGCTCTCTCAGCACGGATGCACTGGCCCACAGCGGGCATCGGGGCATACACAAATATGCGTTTCCTCCAGTGAGCCTGCTCGTGCAGTTACTGTGCAAGGTCAGGGAGGACGAGGAGCAGGTCTTGCTAGTTGCGCCCCCCTGGCCCAACCAAACCTGGATGCCAAACCTGGATAGTGGATGCCATCTCTCTTGCTTACCTGAGCCTGGGTGAGCCATGTCCCCCAGGAGTGCGTGCGCACTCCACTCGGAGCATCGCATCCTCTTGGGCGCGTGCACACGGCACCTCTCTAACAGACATCTGTAGAGCTGCGGGCTGGGCGACACCTAATACATTTGCAAGGTTTTACAATCTGTGAGTGGAGCCGGTTTCCTCAAGGGTATTAGGTAACCCTTGGTGATTGAGGAAACAACTCTGTTAAGGTGTTGAAACACGCCATTCTCCCTAACACAGAGATACGTGCGCTTATTCACTCTGTCAGTAAAGTTCCCCGCTTAGGTGAGCCCTGAAGATTCCTCCAAGGCCCCCAGCACTGACTCAGCGGAGGAGTCACTCGCTGGCCCATTACATTGTAGGTCTGCCCTCTGGTCAGCCCGCATTTTGGGAATAGGTGCCCGCTATGCGTGATCCCCACTAGGGGATCCCATATGCTTATTCAGCCACGATGCAGTCCCCCACTCACAGGTCCGCACAGGTCTTCCCTCTCTGCTAATCATCTTATTATATGCGTACTCCCCCTTCTCAGGGCTAGTCCATATATTCTGCCATCATCTCCCCATTTGGGATGCAAGTGGCCTCCGCAACATCCTCCCCTTCGGGACTGCATGATTTCCCAACGTACTGTCGTATTAAATTCCTAGAATTATCTAGACGCTTACGGCTCCCAAAAAATCTATATCTAAATCCGTAAATCTTCTTTGAAGTGGGATAAGTAAGGGCCAGGGATCACGTTGGAAGACCACGCCTCTCTATGATGCAGGCGCGCTCACGCTATGCCTGGCTATCCTCTCATCGGAGGGGAAGGTAAGGTGCAGTTATTATGGCGTTTCCAGACATTTCCCCATACGTGGCTTAAAAATCCAGTATAGCATTGAAGTTCCCCATCCAAAGGGGAACGCTCTGGTTACTAAAGTAACCTCGGGGAACGGAAACGCTATATTGCATCGCCATAATGATTGATCCTTAGCTGTAGATATCAGTCTCTTCGGCTTAAAAAGGATGCCTCATCTTGCTTTCTCTGTGGTTTTATGTTAAATTGATTGCAACAAACATTAGGTGCGCAAGCTGACACTGCCAATTCCTTTGGCATTTCATTGGCCCGTTTACATACTCTTTCAGATGATTGGCTTTCTGAATGAAATCCTCATACGTGGATTAAAAATCCACTATAGCATTTCCGTTCCCCTCCTCGGGGAATGAGGGTTACTTTAGTAATCAGAGCATTTTCCAATACTCCTACACTGCAGTAGGTGGGGTTGTAAATGTGTTGCGCTCCTTGCATTTACCGTAAACACAATAATGGTGGCTGAGAGAAGAACAGTTTCATAAACATCTGGCAAACAGCACCTATGCAGCTTAAAATCTCTTTGCAAGTGATTGTACAGGTGCGGATACATCTCTACTCCACTCTCCAGTGTATTCATGTAGCTAGTATTGTTTTGGATTATATTCTCTGTCTGACTCCCTGAATGAGAAACAAATCACTGGCATGACACCGCACGACAGAGAAGGTGGAGCTCCAGGATGGTTAGTTTGCAGTATACCAGGGCCTCAAGTTAAGAAAGCCCATTCAATTGTCCTGTGTTGCATCTTTTATTAGTAATGTTTCTTTATTTTTGGGTTCAAGATTATTTCTAGATTACTACATTTACTTTTTTGAGTAAAATACAAACTTGATGAATATTTTATGATTCAGGCAGAGCAACTGGTACGAAGTTTTACAATATTAATACACTGTGATGATCCCAAGACTCCAGATTGTGGTAAATACTGATTGGATGCCTGCATTACTCATCAATGGGTATATAAAAGTTGTTGCGCTAGCTACCCCAGGACGCTGTGGCTACTCAGGAGTCCTAATGTCAAGACCAGCCATCTCATTGACTCTTTAACCTTATGGTTTTGTTTTGCATTACTTATATCATGTAGTTAAAGTGTTGTTGTGATTATATACTAAGTTCTTTGTCTTCATTATTATCTATATACATTTGTTGGTTGTTTTGATTGTTCTATGAGTTACATTTTATAATAAATATTTTGCATTCAGGCTATTTTGTTGGCTCATCTCTCTTTTATGTTGCGACTCAAACAAGCGGGTCATAACACTTTGTAAAATGTTTCCGGTTGTATCCGAGATCTTGTCCTTTCAGTCATGACCATAGGTGAGAGTAGGAAACCTAGATTGAGTGGTAAATTGAGAACATTGCCTTTCGCCTCAGCTCCTTCCACACAACAGACAATCACATCAACTACATTACTGCTGCCACTGCACTGATCCATCTTTAAATCTCACATTCCATTCCTCTTAAAAAAAAAACACACATACTTGAACTCCATTTGGGGTAAGGACTTTCCTCCAAACTGGAGATGGACACCTTTTTCCAGTCAAGCACCATGGTTTCTGACTTGGAGGTGCTGTTTATTTCCCTGCCGTGTCACACTCAGCAGCAAACCGTCCCACTGCATGATGAAGGTCCATGTCCTATGAAGCCAAAAGGATGTTATCTGCAAAAGACAGTCCTAGCCTGCACCTAAAATTCTGTCAGTAAAAAAAATATTATTTTTGAGATCAGCCTAAAAAAAAAACACATTTACAAAATAAAATGAATAAACTGATGGATGGATAGACATTGTAGTAGAAGAAGGGGAAGTAGGATGGCTTGTTCAACCATAAACCAAGATGGAGCTATCTCAGGAGGGATAGACCAGTGTGTGAGATGTCTCAGACTGAAGGCATAATAATGAAATAAATGCTCAGGAAGCCCAACCCTTTTTTATCAACTGGGTGTTGCAATGTACTCCTATGCAACCAAGGGTGCTAATTGTTTAAGAGAAATTAATTGACTAAATTATCAAACTGTTTTAAATATTGTAAAAAAAAATATTTACAGGGATATACTGAAGAAGAGAAGTAACTTTAGGAAGGCAATTCATTTTGAGTATGATTGTTTGTTAATTTGAGTACCTCAGAGCAGTGGTACTCAATTCTGGTGCTTGTGTAAAATGAGTTGACATACGTCCCAAATTAAATTTAGCTCTTATTACGAGATCTTAGAATCACACATGAGAAACCACAAAAGCAGAGATTTGGCTTGTCTTTAACTGCTTAAGATCAATTTGCACCAGATCAGCAAAAGACAACATTTGTTTGAGTTTCTCTCGCTGACTAGCCTTGACGAAACATGACGTTCCTGATTGGTTAGTGACTCAGCTTTAGTGACGACCTTGGGATTCACTTGCTTGTGAGTGGAAGTTGTCCTGCGTTACCGGGGTGACAGACTGCTGTGAGTCGGTTTGCAGAAGTTTTTTTTTTTTTTTGGTTTCGGCGGTTCCTAAACTTTAAGAGGTTGCATGGAAAGTTCTTTGCGACCCGATTGCGTGGTGGTGCAGTGTCCGAGAGCAAGGCAAGAGGGGGCAGAGAGCAGCAGCGAGCATGAGTGAGCTAATGCAAAAAGCAAAGTTTTACTGTTGCAGTAGATTTTTAAGTGAACTGGTTTGGTCCATCCCAATGGCACTGTCTTCCAATGAGCAGTTGCCATGGAGGGCGGGCCCACGCCCCATACCATTATGCTCAGGGTAAGTCATTAACAGACTGCTTGGTAATTTCATGTGGTAAAATATCTATCTTGCATCAAATGTTACAAGACAAATACTGTTTCTGATACTAGTTTTTCATTTGCACAAATGTATTGCAAATATCACTAGCTTTTGTTTAGTACCAGACATCATACATTTCAAATACATAAAGAAAATCGATAAGGTCGAAAATCGAGCACACCCTCCTTAAATATATGCTGCTCAAGTGCAGATCTGCTTGTGCGCTCTCAAATAAACGCTGCTGATGTGAGATTGTGTGTTTATATAACAAGTATGTTTCCAACATTTATTACATTTGATAGGAATATTTTTGAATGTCTCCAATAGACCTACAGAGCAGTATTAATGCATCCTGACATAAAGTGAAACGGCTATACGTAGTGTTTGCTGGCCTCACGTCAGTCAGCAAGTCAGCACGTAACCTTAAAGGGTTAAACAAATAACGCACAGCACTACTACGGTTACAGAAAAGTTTGCACTGTTATAATTTACTTACCTTTTAATATGTTTTGGTGCAATTATTACCCGCTATTAAAAAAAACATGACTGAATGTTTTGAATGAGAAGCTGTAATGTAGCTGTGGCGTGGCAATTTTGGCGTGGTGCCCAGCCATGGAAGAATGAATGTAGCGGAAACCATGTCATTGATTAACTTAGTTGCAACAAACACATGTAGTATTCAAAGAAAGCCACTGCCCCAGTGGGACAAATTTACATTTACATTTTACATTTAGTCCTTTAGCAGACGCTTTTATCCAAAGCGACTTAAAAGGAATGAGGACAAGGAAGCAATTTACACAACTATAAGAGCAGCAGTAAATAAGTGCTATGGACAAGTTTCAGGTGTGTAAAGTCTAAGAAGCAAAGCATTAGTAATGTTTTTTTTTCTTTCTTGAGAGAGTACAGTTAGTGGTATAGCCAGAGAGGCAGTTACAGATTAGGAAGGAAAGTGGAGACTAAATAGTTGAGTTTTAGTTGTTTCTTGAAGACAGCAAGTGACTCTGCTGTTCTGATGCAGTTAGGGAGTTCATTCCACCAACTGGGCAGATTGAATGCGAGAGTTCGGGAAAGTGATTTCTTCCCTCTTAGGGATGGAACCATGAGACAACATTCATTCACAGAACGCAAGTTTCTGGAGGGCACATAAATCTGCAGAAGTGAGAGCAGATAAGGAGCAGCAAAGCCAGAGATCGCTTTGTAGGCAAACATCAGAGCTTTGAATTTGATGCGAGCAGCAACTGGCAGCCAGTGCAAACGGGTGAGTAGTGGAGTGACATGTGCTCTTTTGGGTTCATCAAAGACCACTCGTACTGATGCGTTCTGAAGCAGCTGAAGAGGTTTGATAGAATTAGCTGGAAGCCCGGCTACTAGAGAGTTGCAATAGTCCGGTTTGGAGAGAACAAGAGCTTGAACAATGAGTTGAGCTGCATGTTCAGATAGGAAGGGTCGGACCTTTCTGATGTTATAGAGTCCGAATCTGCAAGATCGAGCAGTTCTAGAAATGTGGTCAGAGAAGTTTAGTTGGTCATCAACCGTTACTCCAAGGCTTTTAACCATTTTGGATGCAGTAATGGTTGCCCCATCCATCTGGATTGAAAAGTTATGGTGTAGAGTTGGGTTGGCAGAAACTTCAAGCATTTCCGTTTTTGTGAGGTTAAGCTGAAGATGATGATCTTTCATCCAGTATGAAATGTCTGACAGGCAGGCTGAGATGCGAGCTGGAACCAAGGGATCAACAGGGTGAAAAGAGAGGTATAGCTGTGTATCATCAGCATAGCAGTGGTAGGAAAATTCATGTTTCTGGATGACTGGTCCTAAAGATGTCATGTAGATGGAGAAAAGAAGTGGCCCAAGAACAGAGCCCTGAGGTACCCCAGTGTTTAGATGCTGTAGGTTGGACACCTCTCCCCTCTAAGACACCCTAAATGACCTGTCAGAGAGGTAAGATCTGAACCATTGAATAACAGTGCCTGCAACGCCCAGTGACTCAAGCGTAGATAGCAGGATCTGGTGGTTTACAGTGTCAAAAGCAGCTGATAAATCCAGCAAGATGAGGACAGATGATTTAGAGTCTGCTTTAGCCAGTCTGAGATCCTCCACGACCGAGAGCAGGGCAGTCTCAGTTGAGTGGCCTTTCTTAAAGCTAGATTGCTTGTTGTCCATGAGGTTGTTTTGAGTAAGAAAGTCCAGGACTTGATTGAACACTACTTTCTCCAAAATCTTGGCCATGAATGGAAGCAGAGACACCGGTCGGTAGTTTTCTAGTAGCGTTTGATCCAGCTTGGGTTTCTTTAGCAGTGGGGTTACCCTAGCCTGCTTAAATGAAGTAGGGAATAAACCAGAGTCAAGAGATGTGTTAATTATGTGAGTCATTGTTGGGAACGGGATCAAGCGGAGAGGTGGTTGCATGGCTAGATAGTACGAGATTGGACACCTCAGACTCAGAGAGCTGGGAAAAGGAGGTAAGTGTGTGTGGTGTTGGTGGTGTATCTTGTGTGTTTGTTGTAGGTGCAGCAAATTGAGCACTGATTTTTGCAGTTTTCATGCAAAAGAATGTAGCAAAGTCATCAGTCGTGAGTGTGGAGGATGCGGGTGGAGGAGGAGGGAGAAAAATGTTTTAAAAAGTAAGCGAGTATTGGTGGCACTGTTGACTTTCTGACGGAGGTATGTCTGCTTTGCAGAAGTAACCTCAGCTGAGAAAGAGGACCGAAGAGTTTGGTATGTTATGAGCTGTTCAGGATTTTTAGTTTTTCTCCAAATTCTCTCTGCAGCCCGAAGTTTTGAGCGATGCTCAAGGAGAACATCAGAGAGCCAGGGTGCCGGAGGACGGGCACGGACTGGCCTGGATGTAAGAGGACATAGTCTGTCTAGACATGATGCTAGTGTGGAGCAGAGTGTATCAGTGGCACTGTTCGTATCAAGTGCAGCGAGTTTGCAAGATGGAGGAAGAGAGTCTGAAACAATGGTGGATAGTCTATTGGGTGAGAGAGAGCGTAGGTTTCTGCGAAAGGCAACTAGAGTTGGAGTGTGTGGCGGCTCAGGAGTAATGTGGATCTTGAGAGACAGAAGGAAATGATCCGATATTTGTAGTTGAGTTACTAGTGTTTGATCAGCGAGGCAATGTCGAGTGTAAATAAGGGCTAGCTGATTCCCTGATTTGTGAGTAGCAGAAGTAAGTGCTCTTTTGAGGTCAAAAGAGGCAAGCAGAGTCTGGAAGTCAGCAGCTTGAGGTCTTTCAATGTGAATGTTGAAGTCACCTAGTACCAACAAGGGAGTGTCATAATCAGAAAAAGATGAGAGAAGAACATCCAGTTCATCTAAGAAGTGACCTAATGTACCCGGTGGGCGGTAGATGACAACCACATTTATGCGGAAGGGGTGGATAATGGTGACTGCATAGAATTCAAAGGAGCTGATTTTTGGCAGGGACGGTCTCTGAGTGAATTTCCATTCTTTGGAAATCAGTAGTCCAGTCCCACCCCCTCTCCCTGTCTGACGAGGAGTGTGGGAAAAAGAGAAATAAGTAGAAGGAGCTGCATGTGTAGCAGTGTCCTCCGGTCTCAACCAGGTCTCAGTTAAAGCTATGAAATTAAATTCAGAATGAGTGGCTATGGAGGTAATAAAATCTGCCTTGTTGATAGCAGAATGACAATTCCAGAGGCCCACGGAGAGAGAGAGTTGTGAAATAGCAGATACATGTATTGATCGAAGGTCGACTCGTCGGTCTTTACACGAGGCGGCCTTTACACACCGCTGCCGCGGTGAGACTAGCTGCTTATATACACCCCTGAGCGCTTTGCTGATTGAGCTCAGCTGGACACGCCTCGAGAGTAAAAACACCTGAAACTGCGGCGGGGGAGTTCTCCTTCAAGCACTAGTGATCTCCTTAAGTCTCTGGATTTTTTTGAAGTAGCACACAATTCTTAAATTCACAAATCCAATGTTTGTTAATTCACAAATTGTCTTTTGAATTTATAAATCGGATTATGTAAATGAATAGTGTTGTGCATGGATTAATGTTATTTTGTTTTTTTATTTTATTATTTTTGAGACTGAAAATCTTACATTTGAGAATCTTACATTTACATTTAGTTGGAAATGGGAAGACATTTGTCCAGCATGGAACAAGCAATGAAAAGGTTTTGGAAAGTGATTTATAGCCTGTACTCACTCCTAGATTGGAGGCTCCTGGAGGGTATGTAGACCTTCAACAGTAGGTGGAGGTAAGAGGGTGCAGTGCCAGTGGTTTGAAATTGATAAGAGCCTTGAGCGGTAACTATAGCAGAGAGAGAAAGAGAGGAGTTACATGGGCTCTCATTGAAGACCATATGAGCTGCAGTGTTCTGGAGCATCTGTAGAGGATTAAGGGTGCAGGATGGGAGTCTAGCTTGAAGAGCACTGTCGGAGTCTAGCCTTGAAATGACGAGTTTGCACTAAAAGTTGTGCAGCATGATCTGTTAAGAGGAGTCTGATTTTTCTGATGTTGAAATGTGCAGATCTGCATGATGGAGCTGTGTTAGCAATGTCCTCTTTGAAGGACATCTGATCATCCAGAATCACCCTAAGATTTAATACCGAGCTATATGGGGTAATGGTGGAAGATCCCAGGTGGACTGGAAATTGTGTTGAATGTGTGGAGTTGCAGGGAAGGTGATGTAATCAGATGAGTAAGCAGTTGGTGATGTTTTTTCCAAGCCGATATCCTTCAGGCAGTTTGATTCGAGTTAAAAATTTGGAAATTTTGTTGACAACAGACCTTTTTAGTGTTTTGGCAATAAATAGAAGGAGAGAGACTGGTCTGTATTTTTCTTCCAATGAGGTGTTGAGTGACGGTTTTTTGAACAGTGAGGTTAACCAGGCCTGTGTAACCCTGCTGACGCTACACCACCCAACCCACTCCGAGCTGGGATCGAACCAGCGACCTTCTACATGGCAGTTGCTCTAACAAGGAGGCTAAAGACCATGGCGTTTAGCGCCTGTTGCCAGAGCACCTTGAGAGGTCAGAGGAGTGAGTTTTACCTGCACAGCACTTCACTAGCTGGCCTTCTTTCCATCTGCTTAAAAGTGGTTGGGAATGTGCCAGTGTGAAGTGCAGGAAGAGAGGGAATTTTTCTTCAAAGGGTGTTGTTTGATGGAGATTTAGGTTAGATTTAGTGGGAAATAGACTGCTAATTTCAGTGTTTTTTGTGTGTAACGAAGTAGGCCAGCTGACAAGGAGTTGGTGGAGAGCAGGGCATAAAATGTCCTGAATAATTTGTGGATGTTTGAAGTGGTGTTAATTTTGTTATGGTAGTATGGGTTTTGGCCAAATGGAGTTGGAAAACTAATGATGTCAGCTGGGTTTGGTACGTGCTAAGGTCAGTTTGATTTGTGCGATGCTCTCTCTGTTGCCCTGGGTGCTGTTCGAAGTTATCTCTATCAAGGATCGAGGGGAAACAGAACAGACACAATTGCAGGTCCTTCACAGTTTATTCACACAATAGCAGAGAACTGTCTCAGGGAGAAAAAATGTTTTTTAATGAAAACTATCCCGAAGAAGTAGAAACTAGTAGATGCTCAATAGCTGTCAGTACGGAAAATTCTGAAAAAAAACTCCAGAGGATAAACTTTAACACAAACTCTCCGTAGAGGAAACTCTTAGAAAACTAAAGTTAACTTATGAAAAGGCAAAAGTAGAACGACATAAATGTTCCACAAGAAACTTCTCCGTGGAGGGGACAGTCTTCTCATATGGGTGCAATTATAATAACACCCAGCAGAGGGCCGCTGAGTGGCGTTTCCTGTGTGCTTCAGGGCTGGAGGGAGCCGGAATATGGCTCGCTGAAGCGGAGAGGCAGCAGGACTGAAACTAAACAAGAACGGAAAAAAGGAAAATTTTGCTTTTTTTCTGGTTGCAGAAAAAAGCAAAATCAATGATGCTGACCGGGAGTCAGACTGAACAGGAAAAGAGGCAGACTGGACAGGACCGGGAGATCGATGATAAGGGAAGGAATAAATAGAGAAATCAAGGAGAACAGAGGGGCTTGGGGTCCTTCGTTCTACCAGGTTGGGCCTCAGTGTAGACAACTGGGACCCACCAAATCGTGACTTGGTGAACTACAAACAGAAACAAATGACACAATATAATTATTTTCTAATTCAATGAAATTACAACCTGCAGGACTATGCTAGAAACATTCTGAAGCTGGTGGTATGTACATTCTGTCAAAAACATACTAAATGGTTTTATGCAAGCATTAAGTACACAGAAAATATTCACCATTGACAAGCTTAGAGGGGGCCTTAGGAAAGACCGTGGCACTGAAGCCTCAGACTGTGCACCAGTGATGCCAGGAGCAGTGTTTGAAGCCTCAGACTGTGGGCCAATGATGCCATGAGCTGTGTCTGAAACCTCAGACTGTGGGCCAGTGGCGCCAGAAGCTGTGTCTGAAGCCTCAGACTGTGGTGGTGCAGCGGGAGCAACAACAAAAAAAAAAAAGATGTAGTGAAAAAGCATAACAGCACTAATAAAAATATATATATTTGTTGCATTATCATTAATGCCTTTTTAAATATATCACCTTAGTGGTGTGAAATCCACAATTGCAGGCCCTGGACCCTCCAAAGAGGAGGGTCTGTCCGCGGACATGCATGGGACATTTCTCAATCTGAAAAGTTAGATTTGAAAGATCTGAGGATTCTTTCTAACCTCTGTGTTTTGCTTTGAGAAAGCAGCCCTGCATTTCTGTTGTTTTTATGTGCTTTTATTCTTTATTTGTCTGAATACTTTAATTAATCATATCATTATTTAGAAACATTCTTCATGTAATTTAATCACATATTTATTGCTTTTGACATTGTGTACTTATTTTTCTATTCCATGGTTATTTATTTTCATTATTAGGAGATAAGAGTTTTTAACGTCAAAGCACTGATATTGTTTGCACCATTGCCAACCAATCTGCATACTACATATAATGTCATGAAGTAAGTAATTTTGCTTTACCTTCTGATAAATGTCATACCACTTCCTCCGTCTTGGAGCTGGTCGATTGCCTGCTCCAGAAGGCCAAACACCAGAGCTGGCAAAGACTCACAACCTGGCCATCCACTCCCCATCACCCATGGCTTTGTGGCTTTTTGGCTTAGTGCTTATCTGAATTTATCATACAAATATAAATAAAACTTAACAAGTGCATTAATTACAATACTGTAGCCTGTTGCCTGAAACAAGCAAAAGAAAGATCGAATTTCCCAGGTAATTTCTCTGCTATGGTAAAGGGACTAAAAGTCCCTAGTACTAAAAACATATTAATTAATAGAAACATGAAAATATAATTAATTGATAACAACACAACTGTTATAAATAATTGTTATTAAGTATAATAAATATATATTAGCAAAAGACGTGCATTTCTGTTATCAGATGGGTAATAATAACACGATAACACAATAGTAAACATTATAATAAACATTTAGGTTTAAAAGACAGACATTTTTATTATTCACAGTAGAATGACCGTAACATATTAGTTATAAATGACTATCATTCATATAGCTAATTATCATTTAGTAGCATTATCATTTATGGGTACACCATTGTAGTAACAGTTATAAATCATACAAACATAATAAACATTTAGCAACAAAAGGCAGGCAATTACACCTTTTAATTTATTCTTACAATTCATATAGCTAATGAACATTTAGCAGAAAAAGCTTATATTTTTGTGTAAACTTTATTTTGTTTTTGGCTAAGTAATACGGGGGGAGGGAGCTGTTGACACGTCGACAAACGTTTTGATAAACACATCCAAACAACTGTATATACAGTATATATGCATGTATATATAGATACAGTTACTAATTTAAAGACACGTTCGAACAAAATCAATGATTTTTGCAAGTGTATCAAAAGTCTGCAATGTTAGACAGGGTGCGGGGTCGTGAACTTTGACACTATGCACAAAAACGTGAATTTAGTGTGACTTTTGTTAAAGTTCTTGTCATAAAATTATAAATCAGCGTTAGGAGGCCAAGACTGACATAACAAAAGCCTACAATTGACAAAACAACTTTTATCAGTAGATATAGACGTTGACAAAAATAACTTACCTTGATCGGTTATATGATGATGTGCTCTCGTCAGAAGACAGAGGTGTTGTCATTCATTTGCATATGCCGCGACGCGATTGGCTCTCATCCATTCTCAATATGGAGAGCGAGAGCGGCGATTGGCTCCCGTCCATTCTCACAATGGAAAGCGAGCGCGGAGATTGGCTCTCGTCCATTCTCACAATGGAGAGCGAGCGCAATGATTGGACGAAGAGAGAGACTGAGACAGACCATCCTGATCCAGGTAGCGCCACAGAGACTCAGACACTAATGCAACTGTAGTAGAAATACTGAACTTCGTCCTAATAGGTATGCTCGATGAATCCAAATGAAAGCTGCCGAAAAGAGAGAGGTAACAGAAATGCCCAACGTGGGGCTTGAACCCACAACCCTGAGATAAAGAGTCTCATGCTCTACTGACTGAGCTAGCCGGGTTTCTGATACATTCATTCTAGTCACTCTTTTGATCAATACCTTCCCTACCTGTGTAAAGTTTGATGCTGTTTTAAAGTCAACTGAAATAAGTAACTTGGCCAATACAGGCACTGGACAACAAACTTCTGCTAAATCCTGATGTCAACTTGTAATGCTAGACAGCACGTGGCCCAGGATCATTGCCCGGTGCATGTGTTAGCAGTTGCAAGGCAGCAAAAATTCATCCCTGGATGGGCTAAAAGCAACAACCTTTCGGTTAACAGCCAAAAGCGCTAACCGATTGTCTCACACCCAACGTGGTGCTTGAACCCACATAACTGAGATTAAGTGTCTCATGCTCTACCAACTGAGCTAGCCGGGCTTGTGAGAAACTCGTTCAAAGAGCACTGTTTTCATCAATACCTTCCCTACCTGTGTAAAGTTTGATGGTGTTTTTAAGGCAACTGGAATAAATAAATGTCCAAAACAGGCACTGGACAACAAACTTCCGCTATATCCTGACGTCATCATGTAATGCTAGACAGCATGTGGCCCAGGATATTTGCCCACTGCATGTGTTAGCAGTTGCAAGGCAGCGAAAGCCTTCGTTCGTCCCTGGGTGGGCTCAAACCACCAACCTTTCAGTTAATAGCCAAACGCGCTAACTGATTGTGCCAAAGAGACTCAGCCTTAACATACCAACTGTGGTAGAAACGCTGAAATTTGTCTTGATAAGTATGCTCGATGAATCCAAATGATAGCTGAAAAGAGTGAGAGAGAAAGGTAACAGAAACGCCCAACGTGGGGCTCGAACCCACGACCCTGAGATTAAGAGTCTCATGCTCTACCGACTGAGCTAGCCAGGCTTCTGATACTTTCTTTCTAGTCACTGTTTTGATCATTACCTTCCCTACCTGTGTAAAGATTGATGCTGTGTTTTAGTCAACTGGAATAAGTAACTTGGCCAATCCAGGCACTGGACAACAAACTTCTGCTAAATCCTGATGTCATTTTGTAACGCCAGACAGCAAGTGGCCCAGGATCTATGCCCAGTGCATGTGTTAGCAGTTGCAAGGGAGAGAAAAGCTTGATTCGTCCCTGGGTGGGCTCGAACCACCAACCTTTCGGTTAACAGCCGAACATGCTAACCAATTGCACCACAGAGACTCAGACACTAATGCAACTGTGGTAGAAATGCTGAACTTTGTCTCACTTGGTCTGCAGGATGAATCGAAATGAAAGCTGCCGCAAAGAGAGAGAGAAAGGTAACAGAAATGCCCAACGTAGGGCTCGAACCCACGACCCTGAGATTAAGAGTCTCATGCTCTACCGACTGAGCTAGCCAGGCTTCTGACACAACCATTCTAGTCACTGTTTTGATCATTACCTTCCCTACCTGTGTAAAGATTGACGCTGTGTTTTAGTCAACTGGAATACGTAACTTGGCCAATCCAGGCACTGGACAACAAACTTCTGCTAAATCCTGATGTCATCTTGTAACGCCAGACAGCACGTGGCCCAGGATCTATGCCCAGTGCATGTGTTAGCAGTTGCAAGGCAGAGAAAAGCTTGATTCGATTGACACTGAGAATAATTGTCTCATGCTCTTTTTTTTTCTTTTCTTTTTTTTTTTTTTTCTTTATTTTATATCAAAAATTAAAAACAATTACATTCAGGTAATAATACATGTACATTATATAAAGCCATTTGAACATATATATTCCCACATAAAAAGTCTTTTTCAAATACATCAATCTTGTCATTCGTGTTACAATAATAGAAAAGAGCATTAAGCAGTACAGACATTTTTCTTTTCAACAATTTACACACAGATATTTTGCCATTCTTCTGTTTAACAGCATTCCTTCTATTCCATATCACAATTTCTGCAACTGTTAAAATGAAATTTATGAACCTTGTATTTTTACCTTCTGTTTTACAACCAAATAAAAATAATGTTTCCCATTCCTCATCAACAACCTGTTTTTCAATCCCCATTTCATTTATCATTTCTTTAATTTTTCCAATAAAACATTCTAACTCTTTGCATTTGAAAAACAAATGTAGTATACCTTCATCTTCTTCATTACAAACTTTACATCTTGCATCATTTGCCAAACCTATTTTACACAATCTCATTTCACTTAATAAACAGTTTTGCCTTAAAATGTAATCAAAATTCTCTAAAATTGGACTTTTCCACCAAGCTCTCAGATTTTGCCATATTTCCTTTGTTTCTATATTGGGATATAATCTTTTCCAGTACTCTTCTGCTTTGGGTATAACAAACACGTCTTTACATAAACATGAATAAAACATCTTCAGTATACCATCTTTGAAAGCATATTGATTTTCTTTAAAGTTAATCACCCTTCCTTCATCGCTGTGCATATCCAAATTATTTTCTATCATTTCTTTCCATTCTTTTGGTATATTGTTTTTCAAGTTATTCAATTGATTTTCAATAACTCCTTTAGTTTCGTTTTCATAGTTTTCTATTATTGCATCTTTTATTACTTGCACCTGTACATAACCAGGTATCACTTCATATAATATATCTTTAATTTGCTTTATTCCTGCATAATACCATTTCTTATAAAAAATTGTGTAATTCCCTTTTTTAATGTAATCATTTAAAAACAGCGGTTGCTTTAAAATCTCTTCTTTACTAAAAGTACAATCAATATGCTTTCTAAAATCTCCCCATGCCTTGATAACTTCTTTATAGAATTCTGGAATCCCATTCATCATATTCTCTTTGGGTTTCATCCATAATATATATTCTTGCATTTCCCCACATTTATTTAAAAAATATGTCATCGCATCTTTCCATACGTGTTTTTCTTCTTTCCAGTATTTATTTACAGTTTTTATTCGTATGCTTTTCATTCTGATAAGTGGATCGATTAAACCTAACCCCCCTTCTTCTACTTTACCAATTATGGTATCATAAGCTATCTTGGAAGGTTTCCCGTCCCATATAAAATCTAATACGATAGCTTTTATCTTCTTATAAACACTCATTGGCAAACTCACTGTACCTAAAACATACCACATTTTTGATAAAAATAAGGAATTTAAAACTAAAACTTTCCCCTTTAAAAACAAACCTCTTAATTTCCAGAAATGTAATCTTTTTTCCATTCCTTTTAAAACTTCCTCCCACACTAAATCCCTTGTTTCATTTTCATTTTCACCAACCCTTATACCTAAAATCTTCATATTGGTTTTCTCCTCTTTAAATTGGATTTTTCCTGGTAAAACCTTTGTTTTTCCTATTTTCATGTATTTCGTTTTTTCCTTATTAATTTTTGCTCCTGTTCCTTTACAATATCTGTTTAAAATTTCCTCTGCTTTCTCAATACTTTTAATATTTTTTACTATTAAAGTGGTATCATCAGCATATTGAAATATTTTTTGTTCTAACTCTGTTCCTTTTATACATAATCCTCGTATTTGCTTTTCATTATCAATTGCTAATCCCAATGTTTCAGATACAAGTGTGTATAGTAGTGCTGACATTGGACACCCTTGTCTTATCGATCTTGTTACTTTAAAATCTTTAGTTAAAAAACCATTTACTTTTATACAGCTTGTTATATCTGTATATAAACATTTTATCCATTGTAAATATCTTTTTCCAAAACCAAATCTCTCCATTACATTCATCATATATTTGTGTTCCACTCTATCAAAAGCTTTTTCCAAATCGACACTAATTATATATCCTGTTTCTTTTTCCTCTCTCATATACCAGATTATGTCTCTTATATTGTTTATGACATCCGTTATGTCTCTTTTTAGAACCGCATATGCTTGATTTGTTTGGATTATGTTTGGTACAACTACTTTCAATCTATTAGCTAAGACTTTCGCTAAAATTTTATAGTCTGTGTTCAGCATACTTAAGGGTCTATAATTTTTTAAGTCTTCCTTGTCTCCATTTTGTTTATAAATCATTTTAACCATTCCTTTTTTCATACTATTAGTTAACTCCCCTTTTTCATAAATATCACTGTATATTATATTTAAAATAGGACTTAAAACATTTTTAAAAACTTTATAAAACTCAACTGGTAGTCCATCTATTCCTGGACTTTTCCCATTTCTCAACTGATCAATAGCTGTTTCTATTTCTAAATCTGTTATCTCACTCTCGCACATTTCCTCGTCCTCTTTATTTAATTTTACTGTTATTTTTTCTAATAAGAAATTTTCATCATTTAAAACTACTCCATTTTCTGTAAATAATTCCTTATAAAATCGTCTAGTTTCCTTTAAAATTCCCTCTTTGTCCTCTACAGTTTTCCCATCTTGTGTTTTTATACATTTGATTATAGCTGCTCTCTGTCTTGTTTTTTCTAATTCATAAAAGTATTTTGTACTTCTTTCTCCTTCTACAATGTCTTTAGCTCTGCTTCTAATAATTACTCCCTTACACTTTTCTTCTTCGATTTTCTTCAGCTTTTCCTGTAATTCTATTATTTTGTCAACATTTATCCCATTTACTTCACTCATTTCTTCATCCCATTCTTTTCTAATTTGATTTTCCTTGAATTTTTTGGCCTTTTGTCTTTTTTCTGATATATTTATTGAGTATTCTTTTATTCTATTTTTCAGATTATCCCACCATAAACTTGTTTCTGTTTCAAACATTTCATCATTCACACTATTGATTATTATATTTTCTATTTCCATTTTATACATTTCTATTTTGAACAACTCAGTGTTGAGTATCCACACTCCTGCTCCTTTTTCAATCTCATTAAAATTCATCGTTATCCATATAAAATCATGATCACTCTCACTATAGGTTTTGTAGAAAACTTTGTTAACATATTGTACTTCTTTCTTCTTACATAAAAACAAGTCAATTCTACTTTGCTTTAAAATCCTATTTACAATTTGTCTTCTTGAATATTCTCTTTTCATACCATTTTGCTCTCTCCATACATCTACCAAATCACATTTCCTCATTAAATTCTGTAGTTCATTCCTTCCTCTGTCTGTTCTAAAATCCATTGAGTCATCTTTATCTATTCTTTGCATGGCAACATTAAAATCTCCTAAAATAAATATGTTTTCATTCTTATCTATTAACTTATCTATTTCCTTATAAAAGTTATATTTCTCCTTTTCCTCATTTGGTGCATGTATGTTGCATACTCTAAAACTTTTCCCATTATACATAACTTTTACAATTATAATTCTTCCATTTGTGTCTTTATAGTCTAATTCTACTTTTTCAAAAATCCCTCTTTTTATCAAAATTGCTACCCCTCTTTTCTTTTCTATATCTCCATTACTAAATATTTCCCCATTCCACAATTTTCTCATTTCATTTTTAATCTCGTCTTCCCACTTTGTCTCTTGTAAACATAATATATCACACTTTTTTGTCAAACACGTTAATCTTTCAAACTTTTCCCATTTTGACAATCCTCTTACATTCAGTGATACCACACATACATTACTCATTATGATAATTATTGGATAAACCAATAACCACCATTCATTCTGAGTCACTGTCACTTAAACAAATGTTTCTTGCATCTCCTTTTTCAAATTTTTTCCTTTCCATTCTTTCTTTAATCTCTTCTCTTCTCATTTTCTGCCGTTGTAGAACAAGTTCAATGTTTAAGCCACTTTTACATCTTGATTTTAAATCTTTTATCTTTTTACCTTTTTCTTTTTTTTCCAGTCCATAATTCCCTCTTTCAAAATCCATTCCTCTTACCTCATTTAGTGCTCTTATTTCATTGTCCTCAGTCCTTTTCTTCTCCTGTCTCTCTTCATTGTTCAGTTCTATAGCGCCTTCATCATATTGTTCTTCATCAAATTGTCCATTATTTGGTTCTCCTTCCTCCTCGTTTGCTCCTTCTCCCAGTTCCATTCCTTTATCCTCTTCCTCATATCTGTCCTCTTCTGTATTGTTTTCTTCTCCAGTTTTGTCCTCCTTCCTTTCTGTTGCCGTATTATCAAGTGACACTTGTATTTCCATCCTTTCCATTTCCTCCTCTTTTTCACAGTTACATCTTGTCGATGCCCTCTCGCAGCCCTGGCACTGCAGAACTTCGCAGTCCCGCACATAATGCCCCTGCTTAAGACATCTTCTACATGTGAAATTTGGGCAGTCTTTCTTCTCATGCTCTGTACTTGAGCAAAGTCTGCACATTTTCAGTTGATTATCGTGTATCACTCTGAAGTATTGTATCCCTTCTTCTGTCACAAAGCCAACATTGTATGGTAAAGATTTAACTTCTTTGGGAAATTTTACCTTCACAAAGCGTGTTCCGTCTGCCACCATTGTTCCCGGATGATATTTTCTTCTTATAGGAAGTATAGGAGTTACTCCCCAATTACTGAGTTTTTGATGTATCTCCTCATCCTGTATGTAACTGGGCAAGTTCAGAAAAGATACCATTTTTTCTGTTGCACACAGCTTTTTTATCTCACATTCCTCTCCATTAATCATCAGTCCATTCATCAATATCTCGCATTCTTTTTCACTTTCCATTGTCAGTTCAAATTCATTGTTGTTTTTCCGTCTCAGTCCAAATAATTTGCCAATCCCGACTTTGTCTTCCACTGCTTTGATTATGTTATTTATAGTTGAGTTTTCAATTTCTCTTACCATCATTGTTAGTGTGGCTTCCTTCTTGTAGTCTCTTTGATATCTTGCTTGCTTCTTTAGTTTGTTCAGCATTTGTTGTTTCTGACTTGAATCATTCCTTTGTCCTTCAATATTCTTTTCGCTTTCAATACTTGTATTTGATTGTAGTTCACCTTTCTTTTCTTGACCACCTCCTTTTCCTTCTTTTTTCTTTGAGACAACTGTTGCCCATGTCTCCTTGCTGTTTTCTCCATTATCTTCATTTAGAGTCTTTTCAATCCTGTTTGTAGCATTTCCTTGTTCTCTGTTCCTTGTTCCGTTTGTGTCTTGTCCATTCTCTTTCTCCGTTGTGTCCATTTTGTTGTTTTCTAACCCCAAAACAGTGTTACTGCTTGGGGTTAGTGAAAAAAATCTTTAACTGAAAAAACAATTAAAGTAAACTTTGTAATACAAAAACTAAAAATAAAAAACAAAACTGCCAAAATGGAAGAGCCTCTCTCTTCCTTCTGCCACCTCACACTTCCTGCTGTGCAACAACTGTCACTCACACTAGAGGGCGTGCTCAGGGTGGTATGGCCGTAAGCGGTGAGATTCAAGCAAGTTTGGATGAATCTTATTTGAAGTGTGCAGCAAGTCTGAGAATTTGAAGCTAACTATTGTCCTCAGATCATCACGCCTAAGTTTTGAGAAAACAAGTCGGAATTGTTTCAAACAACTTAAATTTAACCCAACAAAGACAACCCAGATGGGACTTGAACCCACAATCCCCAGCTTCGAAGGCTGGTGCCCTATCCATTAGGCCACTGGGCTGTTTTATACTGCCTGTGAACTGTAATATGCCTCAAGGGAGTTGCTGACACACGGAACAAAAACAACATGAACAAAGAGTAGAGTGGATCGGTCTCACAGAATTTTTTGTGGCACTGCAGACTGCTTCTACAGGGCTCGTTGGTCTAGGGGTATGATTCTTGCTTTGGGTGTGAGAGGTCCCGGGTTCAAATCCCGGACGAGCCCTACGCCTGTCATTGAAAAAGAGGCAGAGCTGTGCTGTCCATGGTGTTTCTATGTTAATTGTAGCAGCTTTTGCTTTGACATTAGTTAATGAACATTTAGTGGACTTCTGATCTAAATCAGTCTAACATGTACAACTATACAGACAAAAAAAGGAGCAGTAATGATTCGGTTGTTAGATTTGTTTATGGATCTTGAACAACCCACCAGCTTTATATGTAAGCACCATTTTTGTCTTTGTACACAGTCTCTTCTCTGTAGGCACCATGCAGGATTCAAAATGGCCTTTCGCGTTAGGTATCTCGTTACCCTTTTAGTCATAACAGGTAATATGCATGGCAATGCAGGAAGGTTATGGCATGCAAACACATCTCAAGAAGGTTTTCACAGCTACCGTGTTTCATCCACCAAACATTGCTCCCAAATTGAAGTGAGACCTTCAAAGACAACCCAGATGGGACTTGAACCAACAATCCCAAGCCCCGGAGGCTGATGCCTTATCCATTAGGCCACTGGGCATTTCGCCAATCATTTGTCATGGATTTTTTGTATGCCTTCAACAAGATGCCAACGCATAGAAAACTGCACTTTAGGATCTCGATGCCAGTTTGCATTCCGTCAAATAAGATGTGTGCAACTAATGGACAAACATTTTCTTTGTGCAATCATCCACATTCGGGTCTCATTGGTCCTGGGGTATGGTTGTCGCGTATGGTGTGACTGGTCTTGAGTTTCAAATTCCAGACAAGGCCACTCTTATTAACTTGCAATCACAACCTTTCTGCAGCTATTTTCTTGTTTGCATTTCATCATCATCCACCTAACATGAGACCATTAGTTGAAAGCCACGGGGTACTTGAAGTCAAGATCTCCATTACCAAAGCTCAGCAGAACCTTTTAGCTTTGTAACGTGACAGTGAGATTCAAGCAAGATTGGATGAATCTTATTTGAAGTGTGCAGCAAGTCTGAGAATTCGAAGCTAACTATTGTCCTCAGATCATCACGCCTAAGTTTTGAGAAAACAAGTCGGAATTGTTTCAAACAACTTAAATTTAACCCAACAAAGACAACCCAGATGGGACTTGAACCCACAATACCCAGCTTCAAAGGCTGATGCCTTATCCATTAGGCCACTGGGTCAACACTAGCCTTTGACATATCTGATGTATGGCTCAGGAAGTTCTTGTAACTCAGAAAACAGTACTTTAGGATCCCTATGCCGTATTGCATTCAGACGATCTGGTGTGTACACCTAATGACAAAACAGCTTCTCTGAGGAGTTTTCCATTGTCATGTCTGTTTGACCTAGGGGTATGAACCTAGCTTTTTAAAGGTAACACTGGATTGTCTTGCACAGTCAACTTAAAAGGAGCTGCATCAAAGACAACCCAGTTGGTACTTTAAACCCGCAATCCCCAGCTTCGAAGGCTGGTGCCTTATCCATTAGGCCACTGGGCTGTTTTATACTGCCTGTGAACTGTAATATGCCTCAAGGGAGTTGCTGACACACGGAACAAAAACAACATGAACAAAGAGTAGAGTGGATCGGTCTCACAGAATTTTTTGTTGTACTGCAGATTGCTTTTACAGGGCTCGTTGGTCTAGGGGTATGATTCTCGCTTTGGGTGCGAGAGGTCCCGGGTTCAAATCCCGGACGAGCCCTACGCCTGTCATCGAAAAAGAGGCGTAGCTGTGCTGTCCATGGTGTTTCTATGTTAATTGTAGAAGCTTTTGCTTTGACATTAGTTAATGAACATTTAGTGGACTTCTGATCTAAATCAGTCTAACATGTACAATTATACAGACAAAAAACGGAGCAGCAATGATTCGGTTGTTAGATTTGTTTATGGATCTTGAACAACCCACCAGCTTTATATGTAAGCACCATTTTTGTTTTTGTACACAGTCTCTTCTCTGTAGGCACCATGCAGGATTCAAAATGGCCTTTCGCATTAGGTATCTCGTTACCCTTTTAGTCATAACAGGTAATATGCATGGCAATGCAGGAAGGTAATGCATGCAAACACATCTCAAGAAGGTTTTCACAGCTACCGTGTTTCTTCCACCAAACATTGCTCCCAAATTGAAGTGAGACCTTCAAAGACAACCCAGATGGGACTTGAACCAACAATCCCAAGCCCCAGAGGCTGATGCCTTATCCATTAGGCCACTGGGCCATTTCGCCAATCATTTGTCATGGATTTTTTTTGTATGCCTTCAACAAGATGCCAACGCATGGAAAACTGCACTTTAGGATCTCGATGCCAGTTTGCATTCCGTCAAATAAGATGTGTGCAACTAATGGACAAACATTTTCTTTGTGCAATCATCCACATTCGGGTCTCATTGGTCCTGGGGTATGGTTCTCGCGTATGGTGTGACTGGTCTTGAGTTTCAAATTCCAGACAAGGCCACTCTCATTAACTTGCAATCACAACCTTTCTGCAGCTATTTTATTGTTTGCATTTCATCATCATCCACCTAACATGAGACCATTAGTTGAAAGCCACGGGGTACTTGAAGTCAAGATCTTCATTACCAAAGCTCAGCAGAACCTTTTAGCTTTGTAACGTGACAGTGAGATTCAAGCAAGATTGGATGAATCTTATTTGAAGTGTGCAGCAAGTCTGAGAACTCGAAGCTAACTATTGTCCTCAGATCATCACACCTAAGTTTTGAGAAAACAAGTCGGAATTGTTTCAAACAACTTAAATTTAACCCAACAAAGACAACCCAGATGGGACTTAAACCCACAATCCCCAGCTTCGAAGGCTGATGCCTTATCCATTAGGCCACTGGGTCAACACTAACCTTTGACATATCTGATGTATGGCTCAGGAAGTTCTTGTAACTCAGAAAACAGTACTTTAGGATCCCTATGCCATATTGCATTCAGACGATCTGGTGTGTACACCTAATGACAAAACAGCTTCTCTGAGGAGTTTTCCATTGTCATGTCTGTTTGACCTAGGGGTATGAACCTAGCTTTTTAAAGGTAACACTGGATTGTCTTGCACAGTCAACTTAAAAGGAACTGCATCAAAGACAACCCAGTTGGTACTTTAAACCCACAATCCCCAGCTTCGAAGGCTGGTGCCCTATCCATTAGGCCACTGGGCTGTTTTTATTGCCTGTGAACTGTAATATGCCTCCAGGGAGTTGCTGACACACGTAACAAAAACAACATGAACAAAGAGTAGAGTGGATCGGTCTCACAGAATTTTTTGTGGTACTGCAGATTGCTTCTACAGGGCTCGTTGGTCTAGGGGTATGATTCTCGCTTAGGGTGCGAGAGGTCCCGGGTTCAAATCCCGGACGAGCCCTACGCCTGTCATCGAAAAAGAGGCGGAGCTGTGCTATCCATGGTGTTTCTATGTTAATTGTAGCAGCTTTGACATTAGTTAATGAACATTTAGTGGACTTCTGATCTAAATCAGTCTAACATGTACAATTATACAGACAAAAAAAAGGAGCAGCAATGATTCGATTGTTAGATTTGTTTATGGATCTTGAACAACCCACCAGCTTTATATGTAAGCACCATTTTTGTCTTTGTACACAGTCTCTTCTCTGTAGGCACCATGCAGGATTCAAAATGGCCTTTCGCGTTAGGTATCTCGTTACCCTTTTAATCATAACAGGTAATATGCATGGCAATGCAGGAAGGTAATGGCATGCAAACACATCTCAAGAAGGTTTTCACAGCTACCGTGTTTCTTCCACCAAACATTGCTCCCAAATTGAAGTGAGACCTTCAAAGACAACCCAGATGGGACTTGAACCAACAATCCCAAGCCCCGGAGGCTGATGCCTTATCCATTAGGCCACTGGGCATTTCGCCAATCATTTGTCATGGATTTTTTGTATGCCTTCAACAAGATGCCAACGCATAGAAAACTGCACTTTAGGATCTCGATGCCAGTTTGCATTCCGTCAAATAAGATGTGTGCAACTAATGGACAAACATTTTCTTTGTGCAATCATCCACATTCGGGTCTCATTGGTCCTGGGGTATGGTTCTCGCGTATGGTGTGACTGGTCTTGAGTTTCAAATTCCAGACAAGGCCACTCTCATTAACTTGCAATCACAACCTTTCTGCAGCTATTTTCTTGTTTGCATTTCATCATCATCCACCTAACATGAGACCTTTAGTTGAAAGCCACGGGGTACTTGAAGTCAAGATCTCCATTACCAAAGCTCAGCAGAACCTTTTAGCTTTGTAACGTGACAATGAGATTCAAGCAAGATTGGATGAATCTTATTTGAAGTGTGCAGCAAGTCTGACAATTCGAAGCTAACTATTGTCCTCAGATCATCACGCCTAAGTTTTGAGAAAACAAGTCGGAATTGTTTCAAACAACTTAAATTTAACCCAACAAATACAAACCAGATGGGACTTGAACCCACAATCCCCAGCTTCGAAGGCTGATGCCTTATCCATTAGGCCACTGGGTCAACACTAGCCTTTGACATATCTGATGTATGGCTCAGGAAGTTCTTGTAACTCAGAAAACTGTACTTTAGAATCCCTATGCCATATTGCATTCAGACGATCTGGTGTGTACACCTAATGACAAAACAGCTTCTCTGAGGAGTTTTCCATTGTCATGTCTGTTTGACCTAGGGGTATGAACCTAGCTTTTTAAAGGTAACACTGGATTGTCTTGCACAGTCAACTTAAAAGGAACTGCATCAAAGACAACCCAGTTGGTACTTTAAACCCACAATCCCCAGCTTCGAAGGCTGGTGCCCTATCCATTAGGCCACTGGGCTGTTTTATACTGCCTGTGAACTGTAATATGCCTCAAGGGAGTTGCTGACACACGGAACAAAAACAACATGAACAAAGAATAGAGTGGATCGGTCTCACAGAATTTTTTGTGGCACTGCAGACTGCTTCTACAGGGCTCGTTGGTCTAGGGGTATGATTCTCGCTTTGGGTGCGAGAAGTCCCGGGTTCAAATCCCGGACGAGCCCTACGCCTGTCATCGAAAAAGAGGCGGAGCTGTGCTATCCATGGTGTTTCTATGTTAATTGTAGCAGCTTTTGCTTTGACATTAGTTAATGAACATTTAGTGGACTTCTGATCTAAATCAGTCTAACATGTACAATTATACAGACAAAAAAAGGAGCAGCAATGATTCGGTTGTTAGATTTGTTTATGGATCTTGAACAACCCACCAGCTTTATATGTAAGCACCATTTTTGTCTTTGTACACAGTCTCTTCTCTGTAGGCACCATGCAGGATTCAAAATGGCCTTTCGCGTTAGGTATCTCGTTACCCTTTTAGTCATAACAGGTAATATGCATGGCAATGCAGGAAGGTAATGACATGCAAACACATCTCAAGAAGGTTTTCACAGCTACCGTGTTTCATCCACCAAACATTGCTCCCAAATTGAAGTGAGACCTTCAAAGACAACCCAGATGGGACTTGAACCAACAATCCCAAGCCCCGGAGGCTGATGCCTTATCCATTAGGCCACTGGGCATTTCGCCAATCATTTGTCATGGATTTTTTTGTATGCCTTCAACAAGATGCCAACGCATGGAAAACTGCACTTTAGGATCTCGATGCCAGTTTGCATTCCGTCAAATAAGATGTGTGCAACTAATGGACAAACATTTTCTTTGTGCAATCATCCACATTCGGGTCTCATTGGTCCTGGGGTATGGTTGTCGCGTATGGTGTGACTGGTCTTGAGTTTCAAATTCCAGACAAGGCCACTCTCATTAACTTGCAATCACAACCTTTCTGCAGCTATTTTCTTGTTTGCATTTCATCATCATCCACCTAACATGAGACCATTAGTTGAAAGCCACGGGGTACTTGAAGTCAAGATCTCCATTACCAAAGCTCAGCAGAACCTTTTAGCTTTGTAACGTGACAATGAGATTCAAGCAAGATTGGATGAATCTTATTTGAAGTGTGCAGCAAGTCTGACAATTCGAAGCTAACTATTGTCCTCAGATCATCACGCCTAAGTTTTGAGAAAACAAGTCGGAATTGTTTCAAACAACTTAAATTTAACCCAACAAAGACAACCCAGATGGGACTTGAACCCACAATCCCCAGCTTCGAAGGCTGATGCCTTATCCATTAGGCCACTGGGTCAACACTAGCCTTTAACATATCTGATGTATGGCTCAGGAAGTTCTTGTAACTCAGAAAACAGTACTTTAGGATCCCTATGCCGTATTGCATTCAGACGATCTGGTGTGTACACCTAATGACAAAACAGCTTCTCTGAGGAGTTTTCCATTGTCATGTCTGTTTGACCTAGGGGTATGAACCTAGCTTTTTAAAGGTAACACTGGATTGTCTTGCACAGTCAACTTAAAAGGAACTGCATCAAAGACAACCCAGTTGGTACTTTAAACCCACAATCCCCAGCTTCGAAGGCTGGTGCCCTATCCATTAGGCCACTGGGCTGTTTTTATTGCCTGTGAACTGTAATATGCCTCCAGGGAGTTGCTGACACACGTAACAAAAACAACATGAACAAAGAGTAGAGTGGATCGGTCTCACAGAATTTTTTGTGGTACTGCAGATTGCTTTTACAGGGCTCGTTGGTCTAGGGGTATGATTCTCGCTTAGGGTGCGAGAGGTCCTGGGTTCAAATCCCGGATGAGCCCTACGCCTGTCGTCGAAAAAGAGGTGAAACTGATTTATCTATGGTGTTTCTATGTTAATTGTAGCAGCTTTTGCTTTGACATTAGTTAATGAACATTTAGTGGACTTCTGATCTAAATCAGTCTAACATGTACAATTATACAGACAAAAAACGGAGAAGCAATGATTCGGTTGTTAGATTTGTTTATGGATCTTGAACAACCCACCAGCTTTATATGTAAGCACCATTTTTGTCTTTGTACACAGTCTCTTCTCTGTAGGCACCATGCAGGATTCAAAATGGCCTTTCGCGTTAGGTATCTCGTTACCCTTTTAGTCATAACAGGTAATATGCATGGCAATGCAGGAAGGTAATGGCATGCAAACACATCTCAAGAAGGTTTTCACAGCTACCGTGTTTCTTCCACCAAACATTGCTCCCAAATTGAAGTGAGACCTTCAAAGACAACCCAGATGGGACTTGAACCAACAATCCCAAGCCCCAGAGGCTGATGCCTTATCCATTAGGCCACTGGGCCATTTCGCCAATCATTTGTCATGGATTTTTTTGTATGCCTTCAACAAGATGCCAATGCATAGAAAACTGCACTTTAGGATCTCGATGCCAGTTTGCATTCCGTCAAATAAGATGTGTGCAACTAATGGACAAACATTTTCTTTGTGCAATCATCCACATTCGGGTCTCATTGGTCCTGGGGTATGGTTCTCGCGTATGGTGTGACTGGTCTTGAGTTTCAAATTCCAGACAAGGCCACTCTCATTAACTTGCAATCACAACCTTTCTGCAGCTATTTTCTTGTTTGCATTTCATCATCATCCACCTAACATGAGACCATTAGTTGAAAGCCACGGGGTACTTGAAGTCAAGATCTCCATTACCAAAGCTCAGCAGAACCTTTTAGCTTTGTAACGTGACAGTGAGATTCAAGCAAGATTGGATGAATCTTATTTGAAGTGTGCAGCAAGTCTGAGAACTCGAAGCTAACTATTGTCCTCAGATCATCACACCTAAGTTTTGAGAAAACAAGTCGGAATTGTTTCAAACAACTTAAATTTAACCCAACAAAGACAACCCAGATGGGACTTGAACCCACAATCCCCAGCTTCGAAGGCTGATGCCTTATCCATTAGGCCAACACTAGCCTTTGACATATCTGATGTATGGCTCAGGAAGTTCTTGTAACTCAGAAAACAGTACTTTAGGATCCCTATGCCATATTGCATTCAGACGATCTGGTGTGTACACCTAATGACAAAACAGCTCCTCTGAGGAGTTTTCCATTGTCATGTCTTTTTGACCTAAGGGTATGAACCTAGCTTTTTAAAGGTAACACTGGATTGTCTTGCACAGTCAACTTAAAAGGAACTGCATCAAAGACAACCCAGTTGGTACTTTAAACCCACAATCCCCAGCTTCGAAGGCTGGTGCCTTATCCATTAGGCCACTGGGCTGTTTTATACTGCCTGTGAACTGTAATATGCCTCCAGGGAGTTGCTGACACACGTAACAAAAACAACATGAACAAAGAGTAGAGTGGATCGGTCTCACAGAATTTTTCGTGGCACTGCAGACTGCTTCTACAGGGCTTGTTGGTCTAGGGGTATGATTCTCGCTTAGGCTGCGAGAGGTCCCGGGTTCAAATCCCCGACGAGCCCTACGCCTGTCATCGAAAAAGAGGCGGAGCTGTGCTATCCATGGTGTTTCTATGTTAATTGTAGCAGCTTTGACATTAGTTAATGAACATTTAGTGGACTTCTGATCTAAATCAGTCTAACATGTACAATTATACAGACAAAAAACGGAGCAGCAATGATTCAGTTGTTAGATTTGTTTATGGATCTTGAACAACCCACCAGCTTTATATGTAAGCACCATTTTTGTCTTTGTACACAGTCTCTTCTCTGTAGGCACCATGCAGGATTCAAAATGGCCTTTTGCGTTAGGTATCTCGTTACCCTTTTAGTCATAACAGGTAATATGCATGGCAATGCAGGAAGTTAATGACATGCAAACACATCTCAAGAAGGTTTTCACAGCTACCGTGTTTCATCCACGCCACTGGGCCTTTTCGCCAATCATTTGTCATAGATTTTTTGTATGCCTTCAACAAGATGTCAATGAAAAGGAGCCGGGTAACACTTTATTTTGATGGTCCCCCTTTAGATAGTCTGCTGACCATAAGTTACTTTTCAAGTTCTTATCTGTTTACTTTCATCTGGGTAGTATCTGTAGATTGTCTTTTAAATGTTCTTAGGCAATCAATACAATGTCTACAGCATGTAAACATTTATTAAACTTTCGGTAAGATAAGTGTCACCAATTTAGGTTCTAGATGTTCAACAGTGTATCAGTAGATATGCAACAAATTCTAAACAAGTTTTCAGAATATTGACCACCAAGATGTTTGTTGTTATTGTCTGCATGTAGTTGTTATCCTGTTTATGAATAGACTTTGAGTAAACATTCAGATGCCTATAAGTAGCAACGCAAGATATTTTAACATGAACTTTAATCAAATATAAAATTAGGGTTAGGTACAATCTAAGAGTGTTCAATTAACTTTTTGTTGCATTTAACCTAACTTTCAGTAGACAGTTATTTTACTTTAAAGGGCACATAGTTTACCTCTTTTTTATGATTTAATATTAATATTATGGTTCTTCTGAGTGTGCCAGTTTAGGTTCAGTTTAAAACACAATTCAGATTTTTATTATGTGTTAAAAAGTGTCATGTTGGGGGCGTGTCCACAGTTCGCTGATTTATGGGTGTGTTGCTTCACATGTAAATTAGTTTCGGCTTCCCGCCAACGTAACAAGGGGCAGGGCCATGAGCTCACCCGCTCTGCGTTTGCAACAGAGTCTGACAGGCAGACAGAGAAGGAGCAGGAGTGAGAGGTTCAGCAATCAGTCGTACATGTATGACTCGGACACAGACCAAGCAGAGAGTACAAAATCATACGTGTCTTTGTACAGTTTTACAGCCAACTGTGTGCTAGTTTCAAGTGCCGAGCTTGTACACCGAGACTTATAACCACGCACACTGAATTAACTTTGACTGAGGCACCGGATGCACCGCTCGAAGCCACAACACGGCACACCAGACACTCTCTGTGGCGCGGCAGAAATATGAAGTGTCCCGAATCATCGCGCCACGCATTTTTTAATTCTAAACATAGGTTTCTATCAGGGTACACACAACGGCAATTCAAGTCTGCAGTGGTCCGAGGCGCCCAGCCGTCGACTTGAGTGTACCCTGATAGAAACCTATGTTTAGAATTCTAAAACGCATGCTAGTTAAGATCACAGGGAGCTTCTGGGATCGCGAGAAATGCAAACGGCTGAAGTATAAGGTAGACTCAATGAGAAGTACACATGTTTGCAAACCTACCTAAAGATACAACCAATAATTCCGATTAGAGCGATAATGTGGAGAATATTGCTCTTGTGTTGAGCCCAATGAGCCTTGCATCTAAAAATAGAGCTAGGGTGTTCCTTTAGTGATATCGCTTCGACTCACGCTGAAAATGGCGGACGTGAATCAACAAACTGAGGATATGATGACGCGCCTGTCAATCAATATTGGTGGGCGGGGGGACCGCTCTCCTTAGTCAGGTAGCGGTCGATTTGAAAACAGCTCCAATTGGTCCACCGTTTTTTATGTTGTTAAATTGAAAAAAAGCACTGGGTGTGCTTATATCACCCCAATATGACGGTCTATACACCATACATGCACATATGGCTGTCCAAACAGCTTGAAAAGTAGATTTTTTACCATAGGTGCCCTTTAAGATATATTTTTAAATCAACTGTAAAATCATAGAATCACAAAACTACCAAATAGGTTCACCCAAATTTGCCCACTGGCGCTTTGAGAGTCCAAAAAAAGCGCTATATAAATGTAAAGAATCATTAATTATTATTGTAGTGATGCCTGTACCAGCACTTTGTTCAAGTTGACTAATATAAATGTATTATCAAATGATCTTACTTTAATTTTTAATAGCAAATGATCAACTTTAGCTTTCAAAAATTTTTAATGTCTTTAATTCTTACTTTATTCTTGGTCCCACTTTATATTAGCTGGCCTTAACTACTATTACTTGCTTCTTGCATCAAAAAGTAAATACAATGTAATTACTGTGTTCATAATGTATTTGCAGAACACCTGTGGTGCTCTTGAGGTGAGATACGGGTTGGGCTAGGAACAGGTTTGGTGGTATAGGTAGGTGTAAGAGATGGACAACAATGTAATTACATATAGGTATTTTATCATAAGTACAAAAAAAATATGTATTTACACAATAAGTACATTATAACAAATGTATTTCAAAGCACATAGTAGTTTGAGCCACCTAATATAAAGTGGAACCAGAAACTCATAAAGGTTTATAACCACTACAGGGTTAATAAATAATAAATACATTTTAGTTTTTGGGTGAACCATCCATGTATATTTTAACTTAAATTGATTAAAAAAAAAAATACTTGCCTTATGACTACTATTTGACAACTACTGTTCGAATGGTACAAACTTTTGGTCATGTATTTCTTTTTTTAAACTTGCATGCTTCCAAGTCAAGTCTTAAACCTTGGTTTCAGTAAAAACAGAAGTGCTCAAGTAAAGTTCAACTTTTGTTTCATATGGTTTTGCTCTTTTAAAAACCTAAAATAATGCTGCTGGTTGGTACCGTGTTACACAACTCTTGCAAATTTATTATATTAATTTCATGTATTCATCTTAATGAATCTAATACATTTTTGGAAAATGCAGGAATAATATAAAGTTATTATATTACTAAATGTCTTGCTTAATATATTTTTTTTACCTTTGCTGTGGTGTAAGTTGAAGAGTTTATTTTACCCTTCCCACTCTCCCAGATGTGAACTCTCATGTGAGAGGGCTCAATCTCATCTCCTTTGAAAAGCTCCAGTAGGGCTATGTCCCTCCAAAGTGAGACATTGATTGTATTCTCTCCACACTTTAGACTAAAGTCGAGGATTGGGACCTGTTGTCCCTGCACCTCTGTCATCCTCAGTGCTTGGATCTGCCAAATTGGAGCACAGCAGTGATGGGTAAGTAAATCAGTTCACTCAAATGAATAATGAAAATTCTGTCACTGTTTACTCGCTCTTTATTTATTTCAAACCTGTTCAAATCTTCTGTTGAACACTAAAGAATATTTTTTGAAGAATGCTGAAAACCAGAAACCATTGACTTCTAAAGTATTTGTTTTTGCTACTGTGAAAATCAATGATTACAGCCCAGCAAGCAATAGCCGTCATTTCACCGGCTAGGTGAAGTATAGACCAGATCTAGCCCAGCTACGTGTAACCCAATTTTAGCCCGAATAACCTTAAATTTGGTTGCATGTTGTTTTTCTGCTAAATAAAGCTTGTGATACGTATAATACTTCGTCATGCAAGAAAGGTCAATAACATTTATGAGGTTCCTGCGAGTAATAGACGTAGTTTCAGTTTCTCTGTGAAAAATAGACCCAATCTAGTCCGGCTATGTGTAACCCATCTCTAGCCCAAAAAAAAATTAAATTTGCTTACCTGTCATTTTTTGGCAAAATACCTTGTAATATGTATGATATTCCATTAAAGGGCACATAGGTTACCCCTTTTTTCATATTTAATATAAGTCTTTTGTGTCCCCAGAATGTGTCTGTAAAGTTTCAGCTCAAAACAACCATCAGATTACTTATTATAGCTGTTTGAAGTGTCTATATTATAGCTGGAAAAAAGGTTTTGCTGTTTTTCTGTACTGGCCCTTTAAGGCTAGTCCTCCCCGCCCACCGTTCCCACGTGCCTGTCAGCAATAGCCGCCCTCGGCTGCCTCAGGAAGCAGATCTCACATAACGTGTGTGAGAAATACTACAGTAAGCACTTTAACAATCAGTATTTGATGCAGTTTTTTTTTGTGGATTTGCAACAATGAGTCACACACAATGTCATTACAAAGTTCACGCACACACACAGCAAGGACACAAACACAAAGCGCACACACATACACACACACACACACACACACACACACACACACACACAGATGTAGCGTAGACATACACACACACATAGCATAGAGAGAGAGAGAGCGCGTTAAGCTTTGCACTCGTTTTGCACGCATATGTGACATGATACTGGTAATCTCCACTGCTGTATGGATATCTCTTATATTAATGTACAAAATAAACCTGATTTAACATCCACAAACCGGGATTGAAGCATCTTCCTTTATAATTGTTCTGACACGCAGCTGTGCTGATGAAGTGAATCTGAAGTGAATCGCTATAATTCATTACACTCGTGCTCTGTTTTAAAACATTTTAAACTTGTAAAACTCACTCTTGATCACGTTTGATGATGATTGATGAATCTAGCGAACTGAACAGACCTTTTATTCCCGGCTACTTTGTGCACGTCCAGTCTTGATGATATGATTATACACGTGACTACCGGGACATGTTAATGCGCACAGCTGTCAATCAATATTGGTGGGCGGGGACCGCACTCCTACGTAAAGTTGTGGTCGATCTGAAAACAGCTCCAATTGGTCCACCGTTTTTATGTTGTTAAATTTGAAAAAAAAGGACTGGGTGTGTTTATTTCAGCCCAGTATGACAGTTTATACACTATACTTACACACATTTCTGTCCAAACAGCTTGAAAAGTAGATTTTTCACCATAGATGCCCTTTAATATAATGATGTATATTTAGCCGCAAAATCACACATGAGCTCCAACCCAGTCTCACCGCAGTTCGTGAAATAGTCACGAAATTTAATCTATTGATTCGTGTTCATGGGCACGAATTTCTCTTCTTTTTCCATGTCACCCTGCAAGTATTTCCATCCAATGTATTTCAATGGGAAATCATTTTCGTGTCTCTAGCACAATTTATTTTGTCATAGGGTACCCGATGCTGCGCTTTTTAAAAATAATTTTTATTAAATATTATTATAGCCACAGGGTAGCAGACGCTGTTTTTTAGCTGTTTTTATTGCTTTTTTCCTGTAATTGGGGTAATTTTTTTAAGATCCACCCGGTAAAACCAAAACAGCAGTAATTTTGGACACACACATTTTTTACATAATAAAAAAATATATATACATATTCTGCCTTATTCTCTGATAAAAATCGGAGGGAAAGATTACATTCTGTGTTTTTTGAGCATTACCCATCATCCTCCGCCTCATGGGTCATTCCGCGCATTAATTCATCTCATCATTGCGCTCAGAGCTCCATTCAGGTAAGTCACAATTCATAATGATCGCATAATGTCTAAATGTTAAGCCTGATCTCACAAGAAAACGTAAGTATTTTATGTTTTGTCAGTTTAGTGGCTAATTCGTACGAGTTCAGTCGTACGAAATTGTACGATTTTAAAAAGGAGGCGTGGCACCTAACCCCACCCCTAAACCCAATCGTCATTGGGGGATGAGCAAATCGTACTAAATCATACAAATTAGATCGTACGAATTCATACGAATTAGCCACTAAATCAAAAAGTTACGAATTGCTGTGAGATTATGTTAATGTTTACATTTATGCCTTTCTTTTTGCAAGCATTAAACTGACATGCTGTACATTTTAGAGCAAAAATCAAAACCCGATTTTAGATTAACATCTTATCATAGACTAATTTAAATAAAATGTAGGCTTGTGAAACATGCTAAACTTGGTTAACTTAGCTACTCAAGTACAAGCTAGCTCTATTAAGAAAAAGAAATCCAAGACATACTACTTTCAGTCCAAAAATTTAAAAAAAACAAAACATTTCAATCATGGCCATCATTACTATTAATTTAAAATAATTTCAACACTGTACATCGATGCATTTGGCCTTAAGTCTTCAGAGTTTGGCTATAATCAATACATAGCGTTAATATCAACAGGCGTAACGTTGGACATTATTAGTCAGTAATGTTTAATACATAAAAAACGTAAAGGTACAGAGATTCAAAGTATGAAATAAATAAATGACCAGTTATGCTTCCTAGTAATTCCTAATAATTTCCTTTACATGTGAGATCAGGAACCTTAGGCCCATGTTTTCTGCCTTTTAACATGTAATAATAAAAATAATAATAGTAATTAATATGTTCTGCTCTCCTTGCAGATTTTCTCGAACGAGTCTCCTGTCACAACACACACGCACAAACACAAACATTTAACAAACCCAAAAGCACTTTTAAGAGCCAACATCTATCTATCTATCTATCTATCTATCTATCTATCTATCTATCTATCTATCTATCTATCTATCTATCTATCTATCTATCTCACTACCACTGTTTGTGTCTGTTATAATTGTCCATCTGGCTGTTTGTCTATCTGTCTGTATCTGTTTGTGTTGCAATGTCCACAAAACATAAGGTTGACTTGCAGGACCCTCACTACCAAGAGGGAAGAGGAATGGCTCTTGAAATGAAGCTGGACCACATTCTAGCTGAAGCCAGGGTAGGTAAATAAATGAATGTAGAATGCTGAAGATTACATCCATATACATTGCATGACACATTTAACATCTTAAAATGCTTATTGACATGGGCAAATGAGCTAATTTCATTTGGAAAAATTAAATCAGAAATATTCACTGCAACACAGACAGCAGCTGTGGAGAGGAAACATCCACACTCTGTAGAAGATGCTCCACAGGGCTTTAAAAGGAACATGGGTCGTGGGAAGCCAAGGGGGAGAAAAGGAAGACAGTGCCATGCTTCAGCAACAGGTTATATCTCAATTCCAATTGTAAAAAGTAATTTAAAAGCAGAAAAACTTTTTAGTAGTGTTTTTAACTAAAGTAGAATACATTGCAAAGTATGTATCTGAAATGTATGATTTTATTAATTGTTTGAGTAAAGACACAACACATGAATGCAGGGATATCCTACAATAACAGGTTATTTTTCTATGTAAGGTTTTACAGTCACACGCATCCCTGTTGAGTGCTCAGTGTCATCAAGTGTGGAGATTCCACTTACTGTACCCTCAGCAAAACTAAATCCTCAAGAGCAATTAGGTAAATCAAAAAGATGAATTTAGGTTTAAATATGTAATCTATTCAAATGAAAGAAAAACTCCTTAGACTAAACTGGCAGCGCATTAGATGGTTTAAGAAGACCGTTTTGTGATTTAAGATCATTTGACTTTGAATTGATGCTCGATTAAATTTCTTCTATTTTGTGTACAGAAAAAAATATGGAGAGACTTTCTGACATTTTAATATCATATCCTTCTGCTGAGCCTCAAAGAAGCTCTACGGATTCTTGGTCTTTTCGGCAACAGAAAGCATCAGAGCGCTGGAAAGAACCAAGACCATACAACCTCAAATGCCTTATTGAAAAAGAGGCAGTTGGTCATCCTTTGTGTTGTCTTTGCCATGAGCCTGCTGTTATGAGGTTGGTTTTCATTCATGTTGAACTGGAAATAAACGGATGACCGCATGATAATTTGACCAATGAAAAATTGTGGACCTTGTGTATATGAACTTTCTTGGTTTATTTCTAGATTCATCATTCAAGTGCTAATCACTGAGCTACTATGCAGTCTTATAAAACAAATTTAAAACTAACATCTAAAAAAATGTAATATCTTAGATTCTTCGTTTGTTTTTATTAGGTGCAAAGAGTGTCTTCCTGTGGAGTGGTTCTGTGGAGACTGTGATGTGCTGCATCACAAACAACAGCCACTCCACAACAGAGAATGTGTTTTCATGGATTTTTGGAAGCCATTCCTCCAACCTCACATGTTGTCAAAGGTGAAGATCGATATTGAATCCATGAGCAAGGTATGCTCTCACAAACACCCATATTTTGCTGTCCATGTGTGTCTGCAACCAGTTATACATTGTCTAAAGTAATATTTTTGTCACTTTTTACCAGCTTGCATATTGCCATATGTGAAGGTGGCACAATGTTCCTATGAAGACACAAACTTCACTGTGGTTCCAGGCAAAGCAAGGCAAATGATGATTTTAATTACCATCAATGGTAACACAAACACACACACATATATGTATACTGTATATATCTCTGGTAATGCATTTGTGATGGTATTGTTGTAGCACGATTGTTTGTAATTTAGCGATACAAACTTAAACAATGTGTAATGTCAATGTAAACTGGGATTATAAGAACTTGTGTTACTCCCAACCATTCACAATGTGCAGAATTTTAGAAGTATACAAGTATGTGGTAAAAGTATTTATTAATATAAAAACTGATATTGTTCCTAGGTCATTTTGACTTGCATCTGCCAATATATATTTGCCAAACATGCCAGCATCAGTGGACCCCTGATTTGAAAGACCTACCTAGGAGCTTTCAGGAACTCAGTCATCTCTCCAGGATTCTCCAGACAATCCTTCGCAAACTGCTGGAGCATCGCACTAAGATTGGAGGAAGAGTAAGACTGTTACCAGACAAAACAAATCCTGTAGATCTGAAAATGTGAGGTGCACCGCACTGCCTTTTTTGGTGACTTAAATAGAGAAGTGTGCCTCTGTTTTTTATGCTTATAGGCAACCATTAAATCTGCTTTCCTGTAATTTTATTGGAAGAATTATAGCTTGAGCACTTTTAAATTCGTTTGCTATTAAGTAAATTGTGATTTAAAAAAATAAACTTTTAAGAAATACAGGTTTGTTTTAGCATAATATAACATTTATTTATTAACATTTGGTAATCAGTAGTATCAATATTACTTATAACTGTTGAAAGACGTTCAAACAGGTAAAAAATTGTACATGTTATTTGTGTGGATGGTGACTCTCTTGTAGACTCTGGTTGTGACAGTGTATAGTCTTAAAAGAGGGGATAGCACTATTCAGTAGGAGAAAAACAAACAAAAACAAAACAAGCCTATATCAATAGATTAATATAATTTATTCCAAAAGGCCTACTTGGGGGCCTGTTTTTGTTAGGATGGATTCTACATTCAGCTTTGGGGAGTGACAAACATTATTCTAAAACAGGGCAAAATCAAACATAGTCAATTTAAATGTAGATAAAGATGAGCTGCTTTTTAAAAGCAGAGAAACCATTCAAAATAAACCATTAAATGTAATAACACACTTTTTGTTACATGAGTTTACAACTTCATCAAAATATCTTACAACACAGTCTCTTTTTTCCTTTGTAAATGTTTGTTTAATTTACAGTACAATGTCTGTTTAATTAATTTACCTTAGTGGAGTGATTCTTTAATGTTTTCCTTTCTGTGTCATGTAGATACAATATCATGTAGATCATAGGGTTAGAATTTACTTTTCTATTTAAAGGGAAAATTTGCTTCCTTTAACTAAATGTCAAGGCAAACTTATTTGCACATTTGTAAATCCAATTTCAATAACCAATTTAGTAATTTCATCCATATTATATAATGTAAAATGCTAGTATCATGAATTTCAGGTTAAACTGATACATTTAGCAACATACTGTATAAGTGTATAAAGAAACTTATAAAAATATATAAGCCTATTCTCCTTAAATATTAAAGTCCTTGTTATCATCATTGCTGCTGATATTGTAAAATTAATAGTACTATTGATTAATAGAAGACATTTGACAATTTAACATTGTACATCTAAATTTGTTTTCAATTTCATTTTATAGTAGTCCATTTTCATATTTTTAAGATTTGTCATTAAATATAATCAAAAAAAGAAAAAAAAAAAGTGAACATTTGTGCACTCATCTTGGTTCAATACTGTAATAGTCAATTTTCATTCATTTTCAGTTTTAATTGCAACAGTTTGTAAAAAATTACATTTAATTGTGCATGGTCCTTTTATCTTGATTTTGTGGATCATCTTTGTTAATGTGAGTTCATTTAATCGTACACAGACCAGGTGGAAGAAAAAAAAGGTAAAATAAATAAATAAATATTCTAAAATATTAAAATTATATATATATATATATATATATATATATATATATATATATATATATATATATATATATATATATATATATATATATATAATGAAGACAGCACAAAAACACTGCAGTATAACTTTAAATTAACTGTTTATTCCCAAGATGTGATAAGAAAAATTGCAGTGGATCAGTGGGGAGGATGCTGGGACGTATAGCGACGTGAAAACTGATGCTATACGTAAATATGGCGACACCAAGATGGATGACGATGGATAACCTCGAACTGACTAAGGTATACAGCTCCGGTGGACTGGCATGGCTGGCCAGTATACATGGCCTCTGTTAAATTTGTGAGCAGTAAGTAAACCTATGTATTGCATTTTTACAGCGTTTGAAACAATGTGATAAGATGTTTAATTTAAGTTATTATCACAGTTGTGTAATTACAATAATACGCACAGGAAAAGTATATGCAGAAAATTATATTTTTACTTACTCTGACATACTAAAGTTTGCCCAAAAATGAAAATTGTTACCATTTACTTGTTTCCTACCTATTTTAAGAGTTTTTCTTTTGTTTAACACAAAATAAGATATTTTGAAAAATGTTAGAAACCTCTAACCACTCACTCTGATAATGGGTTACAGGTTTCCAACATTATTTAAAGATATTTACTTTTCTATTTTAATTCAACAGAATAATGAAACTCAATGTTTGGAACCACTTGAGGAGTAAAGATAGTGAGTAAATTTTCATTTTTGGGTAAACTATGCATTTAATCTGATCTCTCCTCAATATGAACTACTTTTCAGACAATCATTTTCATACTAATGCTAAGATTAAGGAACTTCTGGAAGTGGAGTCTAATGAAAGGAGCAAGCAACTTCTAAAGAAAAGGCCCTCAGTGTCATTTCAGAATACACCAGTAAGACAATTTCTGTTTAACATTCCCTAAATAAAATTCATGCATCTAAAATACACCATAAGCTTAAAGTATTTTTAAACCTATTATTAAGTAGAAGAATAATTCAGTAGAGAAAAACAGGCTATGCAAAGAAACTAGAAAAGACAACAAAGTAAGTTTGCAACTACAAAATGTAGATTATCTTCTTTAAAGAGATAGTTCAGACAAAACTGAAAAAGCTGTCATCATGTACTCTTCCTTTACTTCTTTTAAACCTTCATGCATTTTTTTATGTTCTGTTGAACATAAAATAATATATTGTACAAAATTAGAAAATTGTAACCACAGACTTCCATATTATTATTATTATTATTTGTTTTTCCTACTTTGAAAGTCAATGGTTACATGTTTTCAGCTTTCTTCAAAATATATATCTGTTAAACAGAAGGCAAAAAGATTTGAAACCACTTGAGGGAGAGTACGTTTTAATTTTTGTGTGAACTATCCCTTTAAGATTTGTCTCCCTGCCCATCAGATTTTTTTTAGTTTAGCATCTTATCTCATTTTTTAGTGTGTGTATATAAAAACAAGCATACATAATTTACACATGTGAGCTATTAGATAGCCCATGTCATTTACATGCACACATACAATCTTTCTTGCACACACTCTGTTTCAGTCTCTGTTGATTCACTGCAGGGACTGGAAGATCTAACATGTCATAACTGATTCAAATTTGGTCAAATATTGCTCTTTAAAGAGCAAAAATTTTTTTTACTGTTTTAAGTGCACTTTGCGATTCTTTGCCTCCACCCATTTAAAATCTTTAACACATTGCAATACGTTGATTATCCATAACATATATATACCTTGTTGATGGCATCCTGACTTGCTTCGTTTCTTGTTTATAACCTGTTCAACTTAGTCTTGTCTCAGCAATTTTCAGCTTTTCATACTTTGCAAATTTCAGCAAAATGATGCAAGATTCTCAAATCTGACTCACAAGATCAACTTTCTTGCAATGTTTTTTAATGATGCTGAAGACATCAATTAGCATGCTCATTTCTGTTTAATCATGGTTAGAGTTAAATTCTGAGGGAAAGTGGATCTTGTGAATCAGATTTGAGGATACCTGCTCTAGATATTATTGGAAAAGATTTTTAATACACTTGCACTGGATTCATGTTAGGTCAAGAAATCCTAACAGCTTTCTTCTTTCTTGACAGACCCACAGGAAAAGGACAGTGATTTCAAAACCACAGGGAAATGTCACCCAAAATGATTGTTGATGAGTATCGAGACAACCTTCACAGACACAGAAAAAAACTGGGAAAGGACAATGAAAAATTGAGAACAATACTCAGAAAAGGCATGTCTTGCAACTACTTTACATTGTTGTGGTGAATCATACAATCAGTAATTTTTACTGTCTTTGCAGTTTAGACATTTAAATTATTGTATAACTGTCATTTTGTTTTGTTTTTATATGATTAAATTTGGTAAATAAATTTGAAAGAATACTTTAAAAAAACCTGGTAATGATAATAATAATAATAATTGGTAAATGTATTTTATCAAGTATATGACAATAAACCTTAAACTTACCCAACTTTTATTACACGGCTTTTTTTTTAATTTACGACTGGCGCCAAATTAATCAGTTTGCATGCCATACACATAGGAGGTGGTTGTGTATGTAAGTTGTTGTAGGATTGTTTAATTGTATTTTAAATTTAAAAAAATATATTTGTTCCTAGAGCTACCAAATCTGATCACTGAAGTGAAGGCGGCTCTGAGTTCTCCCTTTTCATCAACATCATTGGTCTGCTTTGACTGAAGGTGGACCATGTTTGCCACAGCCCTCCCCAAAGCCCTGCCCCACAACCCTCCCTTCAACGAAAACATTATCCACTAAACAGGTAATGTACTATATTTAGTCAGTGAATACTGCACTTTTAAATGAACCATTTGGTTATAAGTTGTATAAAGCTATTACAGGCCTTGGCAACACTGCATAATATATAATTTTTGTAATTTTCCTAAAACAGGATGAAATTTCTCTAGGATTAAATGTATTCATCGACAAACTGGCATGGGCTGTGGCTCAGAATGCAAACTTTTGTGAGAACACTCCTGACAGCAGTGTTCCCAACTGATGGGCTCCTTGTGAGCAATCTTCAGGGAAAATCCAGGGAATCTGGGCTAGAACGTCAAGCTCTTGACATAAGCAAAGTAGATGGCATCTACAGTAAGTTTCAAATTACTGGAACATTGTAATCATAATTAAATATAAATTTTGGTTTCCACTGATGTTGAGTGATCTAACTTAATATGTAGTGATTATCAGTGGGCCACCTTGTTTTCTAACAAGAGCAATCTTTTGTCTTTCATTCATTTGTCTCCCAGGAGCAACATTGCAGAGGTAGCCTCATGTGATGCCCTCCAGCATTGGTGCAGCCATCAATGCCAAACTTACTGAAATTAGATGTAAAAAGAAAACACAAAAACATCCAGAAACCCTAATGCTGTTTGATGATTGATTGTAATGACCAAATATTCTTTTTGCTTTGTGTATTGTTTATGCAAAGAAATTGTTCATTGGTTTGCTATCATCCTAAATAACTGCATGTGGAAAATAATTTCATTGTCATAGAATTAAAATAAAATTGTTACATTGCAAATGTGTGTGTCATTGACTGAAATCATATTTGATTACTAGATGCAGAAATATCTTAATTTTCACATATGAAAATTATATGTACATTTGTTTTGCTGTATATAAGGAATTATTTAAAAAATAATAAAGCTTGCACATAATTTTCCCACTAAAAAAATATGTAATACATATGAAAAAAAAGTCACAAAATGCAAGTAAATCCTATAACATTTTGATTGGATTCAATATAAAAACTTATATGATTTCTATATGAATATCTGTAATTTCAAACATTTTTCTTACTAATGCCATATGTGTTAACACACTGTTGTCATGTAAAACTCATATAAGACTTTATATAACATTATTATAGGGCCCAAAATTTCCCTACAAATTTTATGTGTGCTTTTTAGTATGAAAGTGGCCATAATCGGTAATGTAATAAACTTGCATGAAACATATAAGGAAATTCTGTGGTTTATATAAGGAAGATACATGGTTGCTGTATATGAATCATGCAGTTTTTTTTTCATATGGGGACTGATCACCCCATGCCACGTCACAATGCTGGAGTAAATCATGCAAAAACAGCCCCGACCAAGAAATGAGTGCTTTACATGTTCATAATGTTCAACAGTCCAACATGTGTTAAAATCAGCTATTAAGAATATTCAAATTCTCTGAGATTCTGAATTGTAGAGCTTCATTAGCTGTGAGCCATAATATTCAAAATGAAAAGAAATAAACACTTGAGATAAATCAATCTGTGTGTGATGAAGACAGAAGGAGGAGACGGAGAAGACGTGTGTTAATGATGGAGAAAACTCAACATGTGATGGATGGATTTAACTCTACTGACGGTGTATTTGTGTGTCTTATGATGATCAAACTTTACATTAAGGTGCCGTTAGTTAATGTTAGTTACTTTATTTAATAATGTGGACTAACAATGAACCAATCTTGAACATCATTTATTAATCATAGTAAATGACTCCTAATAAGTGAATCAGTCATCAGACATTTGCTGAAGCATTATTAATCCACAGTTGTGCTTGTGAACATCAGTTAATGCACTGAGAGTCAACAAGAACTAACAGAGAACAACTTTATTCTCCTCAACTAACATTAACAGATCAATAAATACTGGAATAAATGTGTTTTTATTGTTCAGTTCAAGTCAAATAATGAATAATACGAAGATCAGAAGAGCAGAAACAAACGTCACACTTCATTTCTCCTTTATTCATTGACCTGCTGGATTTCTCTACAGTTGATTCAATATTTGACAGAGATTCAGACAGGATTCAGACATTTCCATGTTCATCATCACATTCTAACATCATCAGTGGATTTGACATTGACTTTTATTATTTGTGCTGAAACAACAGAGAAACAATGAAGAATATAAATCTGTAGACAAGAATGGGCTGATCTGAACACATCAGGGTCCTGGAGGACACTTACAGTTTTATACAGACGCTAGGACACATTTCTCAATACTTAGGTCACTTTTGCTGAACTCTTCCCACAGTTCCCCTAACCGACTTTTCACATTCAAAATGGACTACAGCTACCAAAACACTTGATTCAGCTCTCAAATAAACTCATTCTTCCAGAACACCAGCAAAGGTTGACAGCCAGCAAACACACTTTATCACCCACAAAACAATGAGCTAAAACACTAACAACATGCAGCGTTACGCAGTGTTTTCTTGTGTAAAACAAGGACCCATCTCTGTTTATAACCGTGATATATGTTACTGGAATGAATCAGACACGATGCAGAATCCTTCAATAGTTTATGTCCTTTATTTACTTTTCAATTAGAAAAAGTCATTCTAAAATACAAGAGTTTGTCTACACACCATCCACTGATACAGATCCAATATTAAGGGTGGTTAAACTGCATTTTTAGATATGTTTCAATATAATATTGCTGTTGAATGTTGCTGTCTTCTGCAGTTTTGCATCACGCTGTTGTTTTGAACAGTTTTGAAAACAGTATGTCAGCATGTGCTAAATGTCCTGGATGTACACACAGATTTGCCAGTTGTTTTGTCTGACTGAGAAAAGAGTAGAGCAAATTAGACAGATGCAGTCATCCAATACATTTGAGCCAAAACGAGAATTGATCCTCAGTTTAGCCCACAGAGATTTCTGTTGTGCTTACTGTGTCAAGACTTCTGCAGAAGTGACTTGAATATTATACAATGTGTCCTAGCGTCTGTAAAACACTGTAGTAAAGATCAATGATGTGACAATATAAACTACATTTCAAATGAGACAGAAGAGCACAGATAAACACACACACACACGCACACGCACACACACAGAAGAGCACAGATAAACACACACACACAGTCTCTCTCTCTCTTACACACACACGCACACGCACAGATAAACACACACACACACGCACACACTCTCTTTCTCACACACACTCTCTCACACACACACACACACAGCTCCTGTAGAGGATTGTGGGTAAATCTCTCGTCAGTCTTCAGCTCAGTTTCACTGATGATCCATAATAAAGCCCAAACCCAGGCCAGAGCGGCTCAGTGAATGTGGTCTGGACTGAGTGGATGAGGCTCATTGTGTCTCTATAGATGTTGTAGAAGATCAGAGTTCCTGCACTGTGATCCACAAACACTCCTATTCTCCTGCTGAGCGGCTTCACTGGGAGACGAGTGTGTGTGTTATTGTGTCTGAATGAGAATCTGGAGGAAAAGCAGAGCAAACACCAGGACTGAGCATTATATCCAAACAAACACTCATCACCATCTCCCTTCCTCCTGATGCTCTTATATGACACTGATATCCACACATCATCTCCACTGCAGTCAGTCTCCCAGTAACAGCGTCCACACACACTCTCTCTGCACAACACCTGAGGATAAACATCAAATCTGTCTGGATGATCAGGATACGGCTGATCCTCTGACACACTCTTCACCTCTCTGTTCTCCTCAGACAGAATGAGACGAGTGTGTGCTGTGTTTGGATCCAGTGTGAGGAAACAGACATCTGAACACAAGAACACACACATTTATAACCACCGCTGTGTGTGTGTGTGTGTGTGTGTGTGTGTCTATGTGTTTGTCTGAAAGAGAGGGAGTGTGTGCATAACCACAGCTGTGTGAGTGTGTGAGAGAGAGAGAGAGCGTTTGCGTGTATGCGCATCTGTGTGTGTGTGTCTCTGTATGTGTGTGAGAGTGTGTATGTACATGTTTGTTTGTGTGCGTGTGTGTGTGTGTATGCGTGAGTGTGCATGCGAGCGAATGTGTGTGTGTGTGTGTGTGTGTGTGTGTGTGTGCGTATGTGCATGTGTGCAAGTGAGTGAGTATGTGTTTGTGTGTGTGTGTGTGTGAGTGTGAGAGAGAGTGTGTGTGTGTGTGTGTGTGTGTGTGCGCGTGTGTATGTATGTGCGTGTGTGTGCATGCGTGGGAGTGAGTGTGTGTGTGTGTGTAGTCCTACATTTGCGTGGTCCTGCTGTAATCCTCATGTGTATGTGTGTGTGTGTGTGCGTGTGTGTGTAGTCCTACATTTGCGTGGTCCTGCTGAAATCCTCGCGTCTCCTCCATGATCCAGACTGTAAACACACACAGATGGAGAGAATGAGCTGTTTATTTTCCCCCTCAGCTAATAAGCTAAAGCTAGCACTGAGCTGCTCAGCTACACGCTCCAAACTCTTCAGCTAAAACACACAACACTTGTTGGTTCCAGCCGGGATGCACAATGAATCTAACACAGTGCGTTCTTTTCCTCTGCTGTTGGTGAAGCGAGCGCAGATACTGCTCATGTTGATGGAGACACCCTGCTGCAACATTCATTTATTACAGTGATCACACTTAGCTTTGCCATCGTTCTTCAGCACATGCAGCCTTTGAGCACATGTTGCAGTCCATCTCTAAACTATGTTCAGATTATTAAAGCTGCTCGCCAGCGCCCAAGTTCCTGACAGATTAGCAAGTGAAAAATACACATGTGTGCACAAAGAGGAATCCAGATGTTGATTTTAGAACAAGAGTCTGAACATTAATCCAAGTGTCTGATTCCAGAATCTGAATCCATCTTCAATCCCCAACCCTATTCCTGACCTGATATTGGAGGATTCTTCAGCACAAATGGAGGAAGAAGTTTCTCTGCTCAGCTCAAATGCTGAAACTGTACAGTGTGTCCCGCTTAATGTCACAACTGAGCCAATACACTCCAACATTTACAGAGGAGATTCATTTCACACTCAATGAATTGCTCTTCATAGACATGACTGGAATACTCTACAAGCTGTATCTTCTGTCTGTCCTCACCCCATAACCCTCACAGAAAACTGAAGATCAGAAAAGAGCTTTCTAGTGTCTTTTTAAAGCCATTCAGTGGAAAAGCACAAGGCCAGTGATGCTCCACATACTTGAGTTTGTCCAGTGTGTAGTTTGGATCCGCCAGTTCTTCAGAGAGCAGCTTGACTCCTGAATCTCCTGGATGATTGTAGCTCAGATCCAGCTCTCTCAGGTGTGAGGGGTTTGAAGTCAGAGCTGAAGACAGAAAACCACAGCCTTCCTCTGTCACCATACAGCCAGACAATCTACAAACACAGCAATAGTCCACATCACACAGTTGGACAATCACACATCTCTTTGTGTTGTGAAGATGCTGACTGCTGTTTCTGCTCATGTCAACAGCAGTGATGAACACACACACACACACACACACACACACACGCACACACGCACACACACACACACACACACACACACACACACACACACACACACACACACACACACACACATCCTGATCAGCTCTCCTTATTGATCAAGCCCCAAGATAAATCCAGCTGAGCAGTGTTCATCTAGTGTCAGAGATAACACACACCTTTTAGAGTGTTGATGTGTGCTAAAATCATCAATGGAAATAAGTGATCGTCTTCTTTACACTCTTTTGAGCTTTTAATTGTGCAATATTTTCAATAATGTATCCTCTTAATGTGATTTGAGTTGATTTTAAAAGATTATAAGTGTGTTTTGTAGATGATCGACAGCTAGATGCATGATTACAGCTGGTTGTATGACTGTAAGACATGTACTCAAATGTTACAGAGGTCTGAAATGTCTAATCAGGTGTAGGGCTGGGTGATGTCAGACAATATTTATTAATAATCACCTTTAATAATATCTTGATAACTTCAGTATATGATCTCTCCCCAATAATGTTGATTATCTAATCTAATCTAACCTTATATAATCAAACACACATGGCCCAGCCCTAATCAGGTGTCGATACTCCCTAAATTTGCAGATATCAGACATACATTATATTACTTTCACTGCTTTCTAACCAGTGCAAATGCTAACTCTTATGTTTAGGATGGAACATGCTAGCAGTTACCGTCAGATAGCTCTCAGCTAAACATCACCTCCATTAGTTTAGCTTTAGCAGCCAGGAGTATTAAGAAATAGAGCGGTGTCCCACAGTGACTGATGCGCACTTGAACAGGGCACTCATATGGAGGAGGAGCAATATGACGCAGCCGCAGACAAGCGTATCACACGAGAGTGTCAATATCCATTCTAGACTCACAGTGGATTTAGCAGTGATGTTTCCAGACAAACACACTCAACCAATGGCTATTGCTGGACCAAGTTCATGTCTGAATATTAGCGAGTCCTAGACTACAGAAAGAAACGTCTTGAGTCCGCACTCGAGTACTACAGCCCTGACAGTCACAAACTTCAGCTTGTAGATCAAACTTTATTGTATAAAGGGCAATAGAAAATGACCTGATCTTCATTTGTATATTATATTGTGGACAATGATGTAAATAAACTCAAACAAACACAAACCCACTCTCTTAATGTCTCTTTCACCAGCCTGACAGTCACATTCACACTGATAGACCATCAGGGGACTTTTATTCTGTCAGGTGAGAAACACCTCAATATTCATGACCCAAAAATAAAATATGAATAAATAATTGAATTCAGATGATCTTTAAAATAAAGGGATTCCTTTAACTCTTAATCATATTTGGGTATATTGGAAAAAGAGAAGCTCTGAAAGTGCAACATTTTGTAATATACTAACTAATGTTTTTAAATATATTTACAGATAAACATACATTAGTATGGTTACGATTGAAATCACATCCCTGTTAATGTTTTGTTTCTTCTTCTGCCAATCCACTGAAAGAGGCTCCACATTTGGTAACCCAATATGAAACCATCTTGTTGTAGTCGCTGTAGAGTGGAGAATCATTTACCTCAGTATCTCCAGTTTACAGTGTTGACTCTTCAGTCCATCAGAGAGAAGCTGCACTCCTGAATCCTGCAGGTCATTGTTACTCAGGTCCAGCTCTCTCAGGACACAGTTTGAGGATTGTAGAGCTGAAGACAAACTCTCACAGCACTGAACAGTGAGATTACACATGACCAATCTGAGAAAGAAGAGCACAGATTACATTAACAGTGTGATTTTAGTCATTCATCTGATGTAAAAACAAACTATGAGGTTAATGATATGACCACACTATTGGAATCTGTGTAAATTAGAATTATTACAGACAACTGTTATTAAATAAAACTGAATATTTAATGTCATCTAATATATTCTTGAACATTTTGAAATGTAAGAAAACTGATCAATTTCAGTTTAGATAAGAGGGCCACGAGACTTTATATATTGATGAACCTGCAAAATGCAAATGATCAGAGCCTGTCAAACCTGCTCCAATAAACCAATTCAAAGATAAACTATAAATATAATCATTAAAAATATAAAATATCAATAAAGATTTTAGAGCTAATTAATTAAAATAATCTTTAAAATACACTGATTTCCTGAACTGTTTAAGAAAAAGAGCAACTTTCCTTTAAAAAGCAGCATTTTGCAGTTTCTCCACTGATGCTCTTAAATATATCTGGACATTTCCATCTAAATCAAAACACTGTTAAGTTGTTGAGTGGAGAATCATTTACCTCAGTGTCTCCAGTTTACAGTGTTGACTCTTCAGTCCATCAGAGAGAAGCTTCACTCCTGAATCCTGCAGGTCATTGTTACTCAGGTCCAGCTCTCTCAGGACACAGTTTGAGGATTGTAGAGCTGAAGACAAACTCTCACAGCACTGAACAGTGAGATTACAGCCCTGTAGCCTGTGTAGAGGACAAAGGACAACAAAATCAGCAGTAAGAAATGAGCACTGTTGAGTGTTCATGAGTCCAGTCTACACTGATAAAAGTAACATTGAAAATAAACTATATATATATATATATATATATATATATATATATATATATATATATATATATATATATATATATATATATATATATATATACACACTGCTCAAAAAATAAAGGGAACACTAAAATAACACATCCTAGATCTGAATGAATGAAATATTCTTATTAAATACTTTGTTCTTCACACAGTTGAATGTGCTGACAACAAAATCACACAGACATGATCACTGGAAATCAAATGTATTAACCCATGGAGGTCTGGATTTGGAGTCACACTCAAAACTGTAGTGAATTGCAGGCTTTGCTGACACACTCCAGACACATGAGGTCCAGCATTAGCATTAGGAGGAATCCAGCACCAACCACACCGTATATTGTCCCACAAGGGGTTTGAGGATGTCATCTCAGTACCTAATGGCAGTCAGGCTACCTCATGGTGTTGTACCATGGTGTTGGGCTGTAACCCCCACCAGTGAACATTGGGCCCTCATATAACCCTCATTCAACAAGTCTATTTATTTCATTTAAACATATCTTCTTATTATTTATTTATTGCTTTAAACTACATTAAACTAAAGTAAACCTGTATTTCCCCATTCATATGACTTAATGAATGATTGAACAGATTATTAATAACTAATCAAAGAGCATTTTATTGAGCTCAGTGTAAAGTTTAGTGTTTAGGCCTACAGTAAATGTAATATTAGAGGCATGTCTGCAGCGAGACGGCAATACTGTGTCTAAAACTACACTATTTCTCTGATCAGAAAACTAACACAATTATCCAAGAGCAACACTGTGTTAGATTTGAGCAAATACACATCAACAAATGTCCTATTTAGCTGGAGGAGCACAGGGATTTACAGGGATTTGAGTTATTTTCCAGGATAAAATGTAAAGCAAATGAAGTAGATTATTAAATAAGTACAAATGTTGTTTGTGTGAGTTAAAAGTCAAGAAAAGTTTGTTAAATACGTTTAGAAATGATGAAATGAATGAGCAAATAAGGAAACAGAACACTGCCGCGTCCCCATGCAGTAATATGGTGTATCAGCGATCTCACAGGGGGACGATATGGCCAGCTAAAGATTCTCTGTTAAAGCAGGGCAGTGATTCACTAAACTGATCTGAGTCTTCAGTGCAGACTGATGTGTGTCTTCTGTGATCAATGAATGAATACTCACAGAGCTCTTCTGCAGTTTCTCACAGCTGGTATCAGTCTCCGTCTTCCCTCATCTGATGTGTTGAATTTATTAGAGTCAAACTCATCCAGCGGCTCCTCTGACATCTCAATCATGTAGGAGATTGTTGAGCAGTGAGCAGGAGAGAGTTCCTCCTCTGAGTGTTTGTCTGATTTCACAAACTTCTGAAACTCTCTGGCCAGAGTCTGATCTTTCACCTCCAGCAGACAGAGGAACAGATTGATGGATCTGTCAGCTGAGAGTCGGGCATCTGTCTTGATCTGGTCTTTAATGTACTGTGTGATTCTCCTGATGCTCTCTGAGCTCTCCTCTGTGTGTGTCAGCAGATCCTGGAAGAGTCTCTGATTGGACTCCAGTGAGACGCCCAGCAGGAACCGCAGGAACAGATCCAGATGACCATTACTACTCCTGACAGCTTTATCTACTGCTGATCTGAGCAGATTATACAGAGAGTTCTCAGAGCTGGCCTGTAGATGTTGATTATATGAATATTTTCTCTCATAAATCAACTCCAGCGGTTCTCTCTTCTTTGTTAAATGGCAGTAAAACAAAAAGAAAGCAGCCAGAAACTCCTGAAAGCTGAGATGGATGAAGCTGTAGACTTTCCTCTGATGAATCACAGATTCCTCCTTGAAGATCTCAGTGCAGATCCCAGAATACACTGAGGCGTCAGTGACGTCTATGCCGCTCTCAATCAGGTCCTCCTCATAGAACATCACATTGCCCTTCATCAGCTGTCTGAAAGCAACTTCAGCAAGTTTGAGGATCACTCCTCTGCTGGACTGCAGGAGTTTCTCTGGATCTCTCTCTTCATACTTCTGCTTCCTCATGTTGATCTGAATCAGCTGTCTGAAAGCCACTTTAAGTTTGAGGATCACTCCTCTGCTGGACTGCAGGAGTTTCTCTGGATCTCTCTTTTCATACTTCTGCTTCCTTGTGTTGATCTGAATCAGCAGGAAGTGGATGTACATCTCAGTCAGAGTTTGGGGGATTTCTGCTCTCAGATCTTCTTCCAGGAGCTTCTGAAGCACAGTGGAGGAGATCCAGCAGAAGACGGGTATGTGGCACATGATCTGGAGGCTTCTTGCTCTTCTGATGTGGGAGATGATTCTGCTGGCTTGATGCTCGTCGCTGATTCTCTTCCTGAAATATTCCTCCTTCTGAGGCTCAGTGAATCCCTGAATTTCTGTCAGACGGTTGATGTATCTGGAGGGGATCTGATGGGCTGCTGCTGGTCTGGAGGTGATCCAGATGAGAGCAGAGGGAAGCAGATCTCCTTTCAGGAGGCTCCACATCAACACAGCCACTGATGAAGATTCAGTCACAGCACAAACTTTCTCCTCATCTGAAAAGTTGAGTGTGATTCTGCTTTCATCCAGACCATCAAAGATGAACACAACTCTACACTGCTCATAAATCTTGGGCTCCAGATCTTCAAGTTCAGGATGAAAGTCCAGCAGAAGTCTGTGAAAACTGTACTGATGATCTCTGATCAAGTTCAGCTCTCGAAATGGAAGCACAAACATGAAATCTACATCCTGATTGTCTTTTCCCTCGGCCCAGTCCAGAATGAACTTCTGCACAGAGACGGTTTTCCCGATTCCAGCGATGCCTTTAGTGAGAACAGTCTTGATCTGGGCTTTCTCCTTCTTGATCTTCTCCTCATGTCCTGCTCCAGCTGAGGCTTTAAAGATGTCATTGCAGTAGACTGGAGTGTGTTGTGAGGGTTTTGTTCTGGCTGTTTTCTCCATCTGTAAAACCTCATGTTCTTCATTCACTCCTTCACTCTCTCCTTCTATGATGTAGAGCTGTGTGTAGATCCTGTTTAGGAGGGTTTGAGTCTCTTGATGGTTGATTCCCTCAAATAATCTCTCATACCTGTTCTTCATGCTGGTTTTGTGCTGCTCTTTGACTCTCTGGAGTTCATCATGTTCTGGTTGGACTGAATCCTGCTGCAGGTCTCCAGTCTGATCTTCTCTATCCACACTGCAGGAACAACAACAACACAAAGAATCAATGAGTGCGAGTGTACAGATCCTCTAGTAAAGCCATGCGTGTTTTCTCTAAAACAGCTGAGACACAATACACAGATTTAATTTAAACACACACGCTGATCACTTTAAACACCACACACACACACTGATCACTTTAAACACCACACACTGATCACTTTAAACACCACACACACACACTGATCACTTTAAACACCACACACTGATCACTTTAAACACCAAACACACACTGATCACTTTAAACACCACAAACACACTGATCACTTAAAACGCCACACACACACTGATCACTTTAAACACCACACACACACACTGATCACTTTAAACACCACACACACACTGATCACTTTAAACACCACACACACACACTGATCACTTTAAACACCACACACACACACACACACTGATCACTTTAAACACCACACACACACTGATCACTTTAAACACCATACACACACTGATCACTTTAAACACCACAAACACACTGATCACTTAAAACGCCACACACACACACTGATCACTTTAAACACCACAAACACACTGATCACTTAAAACGCCACACACACACACTGATCACTTTAAACACCACAAACACACTGATCACTTAAAACGCCACACACACACTGATCACTTAAAACACCACACACACACTGATCACTTAAAACACCACACACACACTGATCACTTTAAACACCACACACACACACTGATCACTTTAAACACCACACACTGATCACTTTAAACACCACACACACACTGATCCCTTTAAACACCACACACACACTGATCCCTTTAAACACCACACACACACTGATCCCTTTAAACACCACACACACACACTGATCACTTTAAACACCACACACACACACTGATCACTTTAAACACCACACACACTCTGATCACTTTAAACACCACACACTCTGATCACTTTAAACACCAAACACACACACTGATCACTTTAAACACCACACACACACACTGATCACTTTAAACACCACACACACTCTGATCACTTTAAACACCACACACACTGATCACTTTAAACACCAAACACTGATCACTTTAAACACCACACACACACACTGATCCCTTTAAACACCACACACACACTGATCCCTTTAAACACCACACACACACACTGATCACTTTAAACACCACACACACACACTGATCACTTTAAACACCACACACACTCTGATCACTTTAAACACCACACACTTTGATCACTTTAAACACCAAACACACACACTGATCACTTTAAACACCACACACACACACTGATCACTTTAAACACCACACACACTCTGATCACTTTAAACACCACACACACTGATCACTTTAAACACCAAACACTGATCACTTTAAACACCACACACACACACTGATCACTTTAAACACCACACACACACTGATCACTTTGAACACCACACACACACTGATCACTTTGAACACCACACACACACTGATCACTTTGAACACCAAACACTGATCACTTTAAAACACCACACACTGATCACTTTAAACACCACACACTGATCACTTTAAACACCACACACACACTGATCACTTTAAACACCACACACACTGATCACTTTAAACACCACACACACTGATCACTTTAAACACCACACACTGATCACTTTAAACACCACACACACACACTGATCACTTTAAACACCACACACACACACTGATCACTTTAAACACCACACACACACACTGATCACTTTAAACACCACACACACACACTGATCACTTTAACACCACACACACACACAGATCACTTTAAACACCACACACACACACAGATCACTTTAAAACACCACACACACACACTGATCACTTTAAACACCACACACACTGATCACTTTAAACACCACACGCTGATCACTTTAAACACCACACGCTGATCACTTTAAACACCACACACACACACACTGATCACTTTAAACACCACACACTGATCACTTTAAACACCACACGCTGATCACTTTAAACACCACACGCTGATCACTTTAAACACCACACGCTGATCACTTTAAACACCACACACACACACACTGATCACTTTAAACACCACACACTGATCACTTTAAACACCACACACTGATCACTTTAAACACCACACGCTGATCACTTTAAACACCACCACACACTGATCACTTTAAACACCACACACACTGATCACTTTAAACACCACACACACACTGATCACTTTAAACACCACACACACACTGATCACTTTAAACACCACACACACACTGATCACTTTAAACACCACACACTGATCACTTTAAACACCACACACACACTGATCACTTTAAACACCACACACACACTGATCACTTTAAACACCACACACACACTGATCACTTTAACACCACACACTGATGACTTTAAACACTACACACTGATCACTTTAAACACCACACACACACACTGATCACTTTAAACACCACACACTGATCACTTTAAACACCAAACACACACTGATCACTTTAAACACCACAAACACACTGATCACTTAAAACGCCACACACACACTGATCACTTTAAACACCACACACACACACTGATCACTTTAAACACCACACACACACTGATCACTTTAAACACCACACACACACACTGATCACTTTAAACACCACACACACACACACACACTGATCACTTTAAACACCACACACACACTGATCACTTTAAACACCACACACACACTGATCACTTTAAACACCACAAACACACTGATCACTTAAAACGCCACACACACACACTGATCACTTTAAACACCACAAACACACTGATCACTTAAAACGCCACACACACACACTGATCACTTTAAACACCACAAACACACTGATCACTTAAAACGCCACACACACACTGATCACTTAAAACACCACACACACACTGATCACTTAAAACACCACACACACACTGATCACTTTAAACACCACACACACACACTGATCACTTTAAACACCACACACTGATCACTTTAAACACCACACACACACTGATCCCTTTAAACACCACACACACACTGATCCCTTTAAACACCACACACACACTGATCCCTTTAAACACCACACACACACACTGATCACTTTAAACACCACACACACACACTGATCACTTTAAACACCACACACACTCTGATCACTTTAAACACCACACACTCTGATCACTTTAAACACCAAACACACACACTGATCACTTTAAACACCACACACACACACTGATCACTTTAAACACCACACACACTCTGATCACTTTAAAACACCACACACACTGATCACTTTAAAACACCAAACACTGATCACTTTAAACACCACACACACACACTGATCCCTTTAAACACCACACACACACTGATCCCTTTAAACACCACACACACACACACTGATCACTTTAAACACCACACACACACACTGATCACTTTAAACACCACACACACTCTGATCACTTTAAACACCAAACACACTCTGATCACTTTAAACACCAAACACACACACTGATCACTTTAAACACCACACACACACACTGATCACTTTAAACACCACACACACTCTGATCACTTTAAACACCACACACACTGATCACTTTAAACACCAAACACTGATCACTTTAAACACCACACACACACACTGATCACTTTAAACACCACACACACACTGATCACTTTGAACACCACACACACACTGATCACTTTGAACACCACACACACACTGATCACTTTGAACACCAAACACTGATCACTTTAAACACCACACACTGATCACTTTAAACACCACACTCTGATCACTTTAAACACCACACACACACTGATCACTTTAAACACCACACACACTGATCACTTTAAACACCACACACACTGATCACTTTAAACACCACACACTGATCACTTTAAACACCACACACACACACTGATCACTTTAAACACCACACACACACACTGATCACTTTAAACACCACACACACACACTGATCACTTTAAACACCACACACACACACTGATCACTTTAAACACCACACACACACACAGATCACTTTAAACACCACACACACACACAGATCACTTTAAACACCACACACACACACTGATCACTTTAAACACCACACACACTGATCACTTTAAACACCACACGCTGATCACTTTAAACACCACACGCTGATCACTTTAAACACCACACACACACACACTGATCACTTTAAACACCACACACTGATCACTTTAAACACCACACGCTGATCACTTTAAACACCACACGCTGATCACTTTAAACACCACACGCTGATCACTTTAAACACCACACACACACACACTGATCACTTAAAACACCACACACACACACTGATCACTTTAAACACCACACACTGATCACTTTAAACACCACACGCTGATCACTTTAAACACCACCACACACTGATCACTTTAAACACCACACACACTGATCACTTTAAACACACACACACACGACACTGATCACTGTAAAACACCACACACACACTGATCACTTTAAACACCACACACACACTGATCACTTTAAACACCACACACTGATCACTTTAAACACCACACACACACTGATCACTTTAAACACCACACACACACTGATCACTTTAAACACCACACACACACTGATCACTTTAAACACCACACACTGATGACTTTAAACACTACACACTGATCACTTTAAAACACCACACACACACACACTGATTACTTTAAACACCACACACTGATCACTTTAAACACCAAACACTGATCACTTTAAATACCAAACACACTGATCACTTTAAACACCACATACACACTGATCACTTTAAAACACCACACACACACACACTGATCACTTTAAACACCACACATTGATCACTTTAAACACCACACACACACACTGATCACTTTAAACACTACACACTGATCACTTTAAACACCACACACTGATCACTTTAAACACCACACACACACACACACACACTAATCACTTTAAACACCACACACTGATCACTTTAAACACCACAAACACACTGATCACTTAAAACGCCACACACACACTGATCACTTTAAACACCACACACACACACTGATCACTTTAAACACCACACACACACTGATCACTTTAAACACCACACACACACACTGATCACTTTAAACACCACACACACACTGATCACTTTAAACACCACACACACACTGATCACTTTAACACCACACACACACTGATCACTTTAAACACCACAAACACACTGATCACTTAAAACGCCACACACACACACTGATCACTTTAAACACCACAAACACACTGATCACTTAAAACGCCACACACACACACTGATCACTTAAAACGCCACACACACACACTGATCACTTAAAACGCCACACACACACTGATCACTTAAAACACCACACACACACTGATCACTTAAAACACCACACACACACTGATCACTTTAAACACCACACACACACACTGATCACTTTAAACACCACACACTGATCACTTTAAACACCACACACACACTGATCCCTTTAAACACCACACACACACTGATCCCTTTAAACACCACACACACACTGATCCCTTTAAACACCACACACACACACTGATCACTTTAAACACCACACACACACTGATCACTTTAAACACCACACACACACTGATCACTTTAAACACCACACACTCTGATCACTTTAAACACCAAACACACACACTGATCACTTTAAACACCACACACACACACTGATCACTTTAAACACCACACACACTCTGATCACTTTAAACACCACACACACTGATCACTTTAAACACCAAACACTGATCACTTTAAACACCACACACACACACACACTGATCCCTTTAAACACCACACACACACTGATCCCTTTAAACACCACACACACACACACTGATCACTTTAACAACCACACACACACACTGATCACTTTAAACACCACACACACTCTGATCACTTTAAACACCCACACACTCTGATCACCTTTAAACACCACACACACCACACTGATCACTTTAAACACCACACACACACACTGATCACTTTAAACACCACACACACTCTGATCACTTTAAACACCACACACACTGATCACTTTAAACACCAAACACTGATCACTTTAAACACCACACACACACACACTGATCACTTTAAACACCACACACACACACTGATCACTTTAAACACCCACACACACTGATCACTTTAAACACCACACCACACACTGATCACTTTGAACACCAAACACTGATCACTTTAAACACCACACACTGATCACTTTAAACACCACACTCTGATCACTTTAAACACCACACACACACTGATCACTTTAAACACCACACACACTGATCACTTTAAACACCACACACACTGATCACTTTAAACACCACACACTGATCACTTTAACACCACACACACACACTGATCACTTTAAAACACCACACACACACACTGATCACTTTAAACACCACACACACACACTGATCACTTTAAACACCACACACACACACTGATCACTTTAAACACCACACACACACACAGATCACTTTAAACACCACACACACACACAGATCACTTTAAACACCACACACACACACTGATCACTTTAAACACCACACACACTGATCACTTTAAACACCACACGCTGATCACTTTAAACACCACACGCTGATCACTTTAAACACCACACACACACACACTGATCACTTTAAACACCACACACTGATCACTTTAAACACCACACGCTGATCACTTTAAACACCACACGCTGATCACTTTAAACACCACACGCTGATCACTTTAAACACCACACACACACACACACTGATCACTTTAAACACCACACACTGATCACTTTAAACACCACACACTGATCACTTTAAACACCACACGCTGATCACTTTAAACACCACACACACTGATCACTTTAAACACCACACACACTGATCACTTTAAACACCACACACACACACTGATCACTTTAAACACCACACACACACTGATCACTTTAAACACCACACACACACTGATCACTTTAAACACCACACACTGATCACTTTAAACACCACACACACACTGATCACTTTAAACACCACACACACACTGATCACTTTAAACACCACACACACACTGATCACTTTAAACACCACACACTGATGACTTTAAACACTACACACTGATCACTTTAAACACCACACACACACACACACTGATTACTTTAAACACCACACACTGATCACTTTAAACACCAAACACTGATCACTTTAAATACCAAACACACTGATCACTTTAAACACCACATACACACTGATCACTTTAAACACCACACACACACACACTGATCACTTTAAACACCACACATTGATCACTTTAAACACCACACACACACACTGATCACTTTAAACACTACACACTGATCACTTTAAACACCACACACACTGATCACTTTAAACACCACACACACACACACACACACACTAATCACTTTAAACACCACACACTGATCACTTTAAACACCACACACACTGATCACTTTAAACACCACACACACTGATCACTTTAAACACCACACACACAATGATCACTTTAAACACCACACACACAATGATCACTTTAAACACCACACACACACTGATCACTTTAAACACCACACACACACTGATCACTTTAAAGAATGTGAAATGTGAAAAATATCAGCAAACACAGATCAAGGCTCATTTCCAGTAGAGAAAGCCTGACAGACCTGCAGCACTATTAAAGCAGATTAGAGCTGAAAATAATCATCAAATTACTGAATGAAAACCACAGTTTAGGTGTGGGAGGAGCTTAATCATTCAGGCATGTCAATCATCATAACATGGTTATATAAGCAGCAGTATAAACTGCACTGAGTCAGCTGACTGTTATTCCAGCAGCTCCCCTTATCCTCCTCCTCAACACTCAGTCTTCAGAAGGTCACTCATTGGGGGTTTGTCTGCAGAGCTCCACTCCAGACTCCGAGGACAGCAGCAAACAGTTCATTTACCATCATCTATCATGACTGAATGAGCAGGAGAACTCGAGAAATACCAACTATAGAAACTGCTGCCACCAAATGTGTTGATCAGCAGCATAATGAGGCCAACACAACTGATGATGACTGCGCTTCAGTGAAAACAGACTCAGATCAGAGGAATGGCTGATCAGTACATCACAGAAACAGCAGGGGAAAGTGTGCAGGAAAAGCCCTTTATGGCAGAAGATCAGGAACTCTTTAGTTTAGGTCACAATTCATACTATTAACTACCGGCTTACAGGGCTGTGATGGTCACCGTGACAACCGCATCACCGTAGTGGTCAGTTGCTACGGCAGTTGTCCATTGCCACCGGCGGTAGTATGTGACGTCACGCACTCTAAAACACAAATTACCGTTACGTTGCCAAGTATTACATTTCTGTTACAATATAACATTAGACGCGATTCAGCAAGTTCAACCATGAATCTTGTTGAAAACCAAATCTTACATCTGGGAACATTTTGGATTCATGCCGACCGTGAAAGGTGAAGCAATTGAGATTAAGCTTTTTGTAGGGTTTGTTTTTAAAAAAACGTGTTAAAGTGTGGTTTAATATTCACTGATAAGAGTCCAAACACTGAAGAGCAAATCCATCGATGCGCAGCTCTACAGGTCCTGAAGTATGGAAGTTAGTGGCGATCGACGGCGGCGAGGGGGAAAACAAAGCCACGTATAATCAACTCCTGTCTTCTAAACGCAAACGCCCAGCTAGTCAGCCAGGTATCGCAGAGGCATTTCCAAAAATGAGCAGATACAAAAGAGAAGGTGATGAATGGAAGACATTGACGAGAAATGGAGCAACATATTTGCTAACTTAGTTAAGAACGGAACAATGAAGCAAGAAACTCTTGACGGTTGTGAAAAAGCATCTGTGCATTTGTGCTACAAGCAGACCGTCTGAACGCGTATTGCTGGAAACATTATAACCCCAATTAAGTCTTCACTTAAACCGGACAAAGTCAACATGTTAATTTTTCTGGCAAAGAATTTATGAATAGAAAACAACAGGTGGAGATAGCCTACGCTGACTTATATTGTTACTAGTAGGCTAATAGTTTTGTACTTCTTATAATTACTACTATTTATATTACGACTGATTAGTAAAGTGCCGTTTAGACTATTTGTGAAGTTCTTAAAAATGTAACGTTTAATTATTATACGGTTTCAGTTAAAGTTATTAAATATTTAACTACAATATTTAGAAGCAGTATTGTGTTGTTTTATTAACGAAAGTTCAAAAATAAAGACGTACGTTTATACGGATGTTTTATTAATTCATATTTAATTAAGTTATAAGTTACTCCTTAATTTTTACATAAAAGGTCAATTAACTTAGGTAGGCTACTTTATTTGTTGGTGGTACGGGAGGAACATTTTTGCCAGTGAATAATGTTCTCCCCACTTAAAGAAATAAATAGCTAAATAAAATAACTTGCGAAAAGGATGCAATAAAGAAAATGCTCTTAATCATTCTTCGTACAAGCGATAAACCTATATAGCATCGACAAGAAACGGCCCTAAAACAAAGTCTAGAGAGAGAAGAGTTATTAATATTGATTAGTTAATATTAAGGATCATAAACACGACCTGCGTTGTATGATAAACGCCTTCACAATGATCTTTTGTCATTGAAGAACAGATGCAATAAAGAAAATGCAAGCTCTTAATCATTCTTCATAATCTGATTCGTACTGATCTTGCGCTGACAAGAACAAGCCCAAAAACAAAGTCTATAGAGAGAAGAATTATTAATATTAATGATCATAAACACGACCTGCGCTGTATGATAAACACCTTCACAATGTCGTGATCTTTTTTGAAGAACAGATAATCCATGTTATCGCCGTCTCCCCAGCCAGGTTTTCATCTGCTACAAGCAATAAAGAATGGCTATAGAAGGCCCGGTGCCAGAATGCCATAACTGAGGGGGCATCTTAATGCCATAAGGGGGCACTTGGGGACTTGGTGATTTCGGTCCTCTTGTTCATTTCATTTAGGCTATTTATTGACTTATTTATTACTTTCATTGCTGCCTAAGTTACTGACTTAAGGCAGAAATATACTCTTTATAGTAACAATAGTATGCAGTTTGGCTATTAGGTTTCATCAATGGAGGTTATGAAACAATACCATTTATTAACGCAGACGGATCATGGCTTCAGCACCAGACCAGTGGTTTAAATGATATTTTACTCCTTATTTCTTTCTGTTTTATTTAAAAAACATGAATGTTTAAAGTTTTGTATTGCACATTTTTTAAAGATTATCATTCAGCCTACATGCAGCGCATATGAGAGGTTGATGCGGCAAATCCCCTTTACTCATGCACTATACCTATTTATTTATGACACTGTAAACTTGACTTCACAGGCTGATCATCTTTACACTCAAAAGGCATTTTTAAGTGTCGTAACTTGAGACTGCTGCTGCATAATGGGATGTTTCTTATTACAACTGTTAGCGATGTCAAAATGAAAGCACACATTAAAAAGGGTTTTGTGTTTATAGCTTAGTTTTAATAATAATGAATATATAAATTATAATATTAATTATAGTGTAGACTACTGTGAGACTCTGCAGTGTCCAACGAAACTTTTTATTAGGTTACTCTAATATTAGACCTAATCCCTAACTGAAAAACGAATGTGAAAATCAAAGGCAGTTGGTCTCTGCTAAAATTAATTTAACCACAATTTCTTTGACCAGATCTCTGCACTCTTGCTTTAATTTCACAATTTCAACATTTAATTGCGTTTTCATTTTGTAAAATATCTAAATTTGTGTTCCGAAAGTAGGAACGAAGGGAGTGTTAGTAATTAAAGACCCCCCCCCAAACAACACCACCGCAACACCGGCGGTTGTTCGTGACTTACCTCCGCGGTAGTAAAAAATTGCCACCGTCACAGCCCTACCGGTTTATTATCTGTGTAATGTTAACATATTAACTGCTCATTAGTAGTCATACAGTATGATCTTATTGTGTATCCCGAACCCTACCCAAAACCTAACCCCCCCTTCTAGCTCACTAACTATTAATAAACCGCTGATTGGTTTGTTAATACCATCAATTGTGGCCTAAAGTCTAAACCGGAGATCTTCCACCACTATCCTGCAGAGCTCAGATACATCATCTAACATCTGAAACCCAACAGATCCACAACACAAATTACTTGATTCATTTATTATAAAAATACTCATCAGTTGCAGATATTAAAGAGATGATCTACCTGACAGCAGGTCCTGTGTTTTCACTCTTAAAATTTGTTGGTGGATCTATAGACACATCACTCTTCACAGACACACAGCTGGGCTCTCCTTCTGCTCTCTTCCTCTTAGGTGAGCTAAAAACAGAGAAGATTAAAGTTCAGCGCTGCACACACTGCAGTCAACACACCAGATTTATTCACTAAAACACTTTTTAAACAGCACTTTAGGATCATTTTCATGATTATTGTAAAAAAAACTTGATGTGTGGTGTTAAAAATTCTGACAGACTAAAAACACAACTAACAGAGAGTAAATATAAGATCTTGTAAAAATAATTATATGAAATGTAATGTGTAGGCCTAATACCTGCATCCTGTAAACAAATCCTGATCTCCAGAAGTGTGTGTGTCCTCCATGATGGATCTGAAGAGTTGATCTCCAGCAGAAACTCTAGAAGAAACTGATGAACAACCACAGATCTCCAGTCAGTGATCAGCCTTCATAATTCAGCTGAATGCAGGAATAGATCAGCAGCTGAGACACTCAAATCCAGAAGCTCATCACGAGTAAACTAATGAAGAATCACAGCCTCATCCGTTTGATTAGGATTAAAATACAATCAAACATCCAGATTCACATAAAGCTTACAGATTTTGTCAAGACATTAAGGATTTAAAGCTGTTCTGCGTTGTAAATGGTGGATTCTGTCTGTTTAAAATGGCGACACAACTAAACTCTTTCACTTTCGTTTCTGAAGGAGCGGCAGATCATGAGTTCAGTGAAAAACATCCGTCACAAACACTCTAAACAGAGCAGAGAAGAGTCAAACAGCTGCAGGGTTATCAAAGCACCTGCGGAGTTACATTTTACTAGAGTGATTTTACCTGAAGCAGTATAAACACTGAACACAGAGAAGACAGAACAAACACATACCCGGATAACCTCCTCCTCCTCCTCTTCTTCTTCTTCTTCTTCTTCTTGTGTGTTGTTTGGCGGTTGGCAACCAGCTTTTTGGAGCATTACCGCCACCATCTGGATTGGAGTGTGAATCAGGAGTTGACTAACTTATGCATTCCTTATAGTGTAACAAATCGGCACAAAAGAAAAGCTCATTCAAAAAAAACAAAAAAAAAATACCACCAAAAAAACCTTCCTGAAATAAAAAAAAACCCAAAAAACCCCACCAACAACACAACAAAAAAAAAAAAAAAAACAAACTAAAAATACCCATTTCCTTGACCATAAGTACATTTATATTCTATTACCTAACACTGAGTCTTTCTAAAAGTTATCCACATATCTAAAACACACATCCCCCGTGCTCAACTTTAAGATATTCTCTATGTTAGGTTCCACTTGTTTTTCCTGTAACTGTGTGAACAATATATTTCTTTCTGTGTGGTAAATTGGGCATTGCATCAATACATGTTCTATAGTCTCCTGGTTATTACATTCACACATCCCATCTGCATGTTTATTGATCATATGTAATGTACTATTGAGTGCTGTGTGATTAAATCTCATTCTTGTGAACTTGTCTTCTTCCTGTTTGCTTTTCCTTGTTTCCCTCCCTTTTCCAACTTTGTTCTGTATGTTGTAATTGACGTCCTGTACTCCCATTATTCCATATCTGTTGCCATTTCCCAATACTTTAGTTTTAACAATACTTTTGATTTCGACTTGCTGTATTTGATGTTAATGTCTATTGTAGTTTGCTGTGCTGCCTGTTTTGCCAACTTGTCTGCCATCTCATTCCCACTGACCCCTATTTGTGCTGGTACCCACAACAATGATATGATAACTCCTGATTTTATGAGATTATTTCCCATCTGCACTATTTCATAAATGATGTCCTGCCGTGACTCTGATACTACAGTTTTTATACTCATAAGTGCTGAACTTGAATCAGACGCAATGACTACCTTAATTGGTTTATTATCCTCAACCCACTTTAGAGCCAACCATATCGCTACCAATTCTGCTGTATACACTGCTAAATTATTAAACACTGCTAAGTATTATTAATTCTTTTTGCAGCTTCAATCTTTAACTTTGGAATAGTGTATGACACTCCTACCCTTTGTCCAATTCTTGATGCATCTGTGTATATTTCAGTTGTTTCATTGTATTTTCTTTTATATAATTTTCTACTCGTTTGCTGTCAATCTCACTTTCTTGTTTTTCTTTCAGTATTTCAAAATCAACTTCCAAATCACCAAGCAGCCATGTGGGAACTACTGGAAATACTATAGTGGGCGAAATGTTAGTGTGTCTATTTCCATATCATTTATTTTATTCGTATAATCCATCCATAACCTTTAACATCCTGTTTCTCTCGTTCTTGGCATTGCATTAGAACTGTTTGTGTTATGTGATTATCATTATGACCTTTCAAGTTTGCCCAGTATACTACTGCCAGTTGATCCCTTCTAAGGTGTAAAGGCATCTCTCCCATCTCAACTTGTAATGCTGCACCGGTGTGGTTTTCATGGCTCTACAGCATACTCTTAGTGCTTGATTTGGATTTTATCTAACTGTTTTAATGTTGTATTAGCCGCTGAACCATACACCATACACCCATAGTCAATCACTGATCTTATCAACCCTGTATAAATTGTTTTTAATGCCGTTCTACTAGCACCTCAGTCAACTCCACATAGGCACCTCATCACATTTAACACTCTCTTACATTTGTCAATCATTTTCCTAGTATGTGTCCTAACATGTGAGTCTCCTATCAAACCACAGTCCAGATATTTAAATGATTCAACATTCTCCAACTCTTTATCCCCCAATCTCAATTTTAATCAAAGCAAAACTTTCCTGCGTGCTTTCTTAACATATCGCTATCAATACGCATTAAAAGCAAGAGACTATCAATGTAAGAGGCGGGCAAGGGTTTACATTTTTCAAATTAAAAGTTTTAAACGTATGTAGGTAAATCTGAATAAATTAAATTGTGGGAATAATCAGGAAATTATTCGGTACTTGTGATACGGGAATTCAGAAACATGATATTGTTTTTGAGTGTGTGGCATATGAAAGAGATAAACCTAGGTTAAATCATGAATTTTAGCTGGAAATTGCTAATTAGGAAAGGTTCATCAAGAGATCGTTGAAGTAGATGTAAAAGTTTAAAAAACAGGATTAGTTAATATATTATCATATTTATTTATGTAGTTATTTTTAATTATTTTTTTCTTATACATGTACACACACCGGCCACTTTATTAGGTCCACCTTACAACAAAAGTGTCCAAAGTCAATTCTTAGAGGGCCGCAGCTCTGCAGTTTTGCTCCAACCCTAATCAAACACAGCCGATCCATGACGCGAATCTCCCGTTCCACCACATCCCAAAGGTACTCTATTAGATAGGGATCTGCCATATAATACACACACACACACACAATATAAATGCTGTGTGTAAGCATGCTTGTTGACTTATGTATATAAATTTACTGTTTTTTGTCTTCGTAACTGTATGTGAGCATTATGATATTTAAGATGTCTCAAACACAGATTTTCAATTTACACAAGCAAAAATTTTTGCAATAATCACTTTTTAAACTGAATTTAGCCACTAGATGGCAGCACAAGACCACTTATTGGGGATTGCTGCACTTGTAGGTTTGTTTTTCATTCTTAGAGTTTAAAGTCATTAAAATTGCAGTGCAGATCTTTCCTAATTACATCTTGACATGGTACATGGTACAACTACATTTAAAATAAAATTTAATCAAGCTTACAACTTAATTTACACATTCTATTTTCCCAATTATTACATTCCAGCATGTTTGTGTTGGTCATCCTAAATGGTGACTTAAATAGCTTTAGTGTCATAAAGTCTTTAAATGCTTAAACCCTAAAGCTTGTGTTTGTAATTATTGAAATATATATATATATATATAATATATATTTGTGTGTATATATGTATATGCGTTTATGTTCTAGATATGTTTATGTCTATTTATTCATTCATTTTCTTTTAAGCTTAGTCCCTTTATTAACCTGGGGTCGCCACAGCGGAATGAACTGCCAACTTATCCATTACTGGGAAACATACACATTCAGTCATTGTAGGGGAAACCGGAGCACCCGGTGGAAACCCACGCAAACACGGGGAGAACAGACCAACTCCACACAGCCAACTGATCCAGCCTAGGCTCGAACTAGCAACCTTCTTGCTGTGAGGCAAACGTGCTACCCACTGCGCTCCTGTGCAGCTCATGTCTGTGTTCTAAATTGATTAATATCACTTAACATAAAGTTACTAATAAGTTATTATCTTCATTATATATCTGTGATATTTGAACAATATATATTTACCAGGCAAAAAAATGATTTGTACTGAATAAAACACTTTCTAAGTAGGCATTTGCATAAAATAGTCAGTAAAAAGAACAAAAACATATAATTTGCTTAATGACATTAAAGCATTTCTATCCATCAGAATGCTGATTTACCTATTACTTTAATGAAACTTGTGAACTTGTTAATTATTTTTTATTCTAAACACCAGTAGCATAAAGTAAATGATCCACCTTTAAGCTAAACGAGCAGCTAATTTAATATGTTAATCTAACTGGCCAAGGCATTTGACCTGAAAGAAAACCTTTGACCAATGAAAAACCTTTAGCCACGCCCCTACCGGAAAAAAAAACCCTTAACCAATGAAAAACCTTTAGCCACGCCCCTACCGGAAAAAAAAACCCTTAACCAATGAAAAACCTTTCATCACGACCCCTCCTCCCCGATTTTGATACCTCTTAGTCCGTTCAAATTACACACTTTTATTACATTATGCCAAAATTCAGTCGTTCAGTTCAGTATTATATATTGTATTAATACCTTATAAGCTATTACCTTTAAATCTATCCCTATTAACATTTGTGCTCAATAGCCTACATAGGCTTCTAACTTTGTCATTGTTATTTAAATATTTCATTAATTCCTTTTACTTGTATATGTACAAAAGTGTCCTGCAAAATCAAGCACGATGTCTAGCACTTAAAGCCTTTTTGTCTGCATTTCTCTCCCTTTTAAAAATGTATTGTCATGCCAAAACAGGAACAGAGAGAGTTATATCTGTTAAATGTGTAATAAGAAAATACAGGGGAAAAAAACAACAAAGAAAGAAAACAAACAACAAAACTGTGGGATTGCATTAATGGGTTTGCATAATTCAAGCATTGAACATAATATAAAAAGGCGAAAAAGCCTATCCTAAAAAAATTAAAGTGTATCCTTAAAAAGGTTGTCACAATGCATTAAAAAAGCACTTCATTTTTTCTAAAGCCAGTTTTGCTCAAAAATTATGTTTTCTAAAGAAAACAACAATTTGAAGACAAACGTGTCACACTTGCACATTTAACATCTTAATTCAACCCAAAATCTGTTAGTGACACCGCATTCAAAAAACAATTGTGGAGCTACTTCATCTACAAAGCCACAAAACAAGCAAGTCACATCAAAATAAGTCTAACTATAAATAGAGAAATGAACAGGATAGATTTTGTGCAAAATGTGTTTCAGTAGCACAGATGTATGTTTTTTTATTGTATGTTATTTATACAGAATGACTGCTTATGTGCACATGATATGTAGATGGTGTGTGTACATGGTACAGATGTATCGGAGTTAACAAAAGGTAATATCTGCGTGTAAGAACACACCAAATGCAAACAAATCTATGGATGGCAATTTTCACCAGGAAAGAAAAAATGTGCCATAATAGTAAACATTTTGACATGCAGTTGACACAATTTTTAAGTAAAAAATGTTATATTTATGTAGTTTGAAAAAACAAAAATGGCTCACTAAATTTCTGTTTTGAATGTTTTACTGAACGGTACCATAAAAATATTGCCAAAATACAGCCAAAACTTTACCTATATGTGTGACATTGCTAAAAACAGCAAAGAAAAAGTCTTGCTTGATACAATAATAGCGTGCGAGCAATTTATCTGCTTGTATGGACATTTATCTTCATATAGTGTTTTTTTTAATGAAACCATAAATAATATTTTTTCTCTATGACTTGTCAGAGTTGTTGGACAACAAAACTGAACTATTTTATAGTGGACTATTGTATAACTATTTTTATGAAAGTTAAAAATGTAAATAAACTCTGAGATATAAACAATTGCACATGGGCTTCACAGGGAGCTTCAGTCGCATGATTTGTATGGGGTCCTTCCAGTTTTTACTTTACAGAAATTAGTTTACAGAAATAAACAAGTAATGAATGTTTAAAGATCATACCTACTATTCGGTGCCATTTGTGTCCCTAAGGCAGTATATGGTACAGAATATTTAAAAACGCAATTGAAAAAATGTCTTAAAGTTTGTCTGATAAGATTATCCCATTTCCACAATAGAACACGATGAAAAGTGCTCAAAATTAAATTAAATTTAAAATAATGACTCTAATTTCAGTGCAAGTAGCTGAATTGCCATGTCCCAGGTCATGTATGCTCATGTTCAGTTACAAAAATAATTTAGAAAAATCTAATAAATACTATACTCTTTATTGATTCTGTATTGTCATATTCTTATCACCAAATGCAATTGTTATAAACTAAAATATTGTAATAAAATCTTTAAATAAATGTGTCCCTGAAATGAATGTCGCCCGTTACTTAATTGTAATCCCTAAAACTGCCCACTGGTGCTCTTCGAGTCATATGATTCTCAGGAATTCTCACAATTATGGACAGAATGTCTACAAGAAGCAGAGTTAGTCTCAGTCTTTTATCTTTGTATTTTCAACATCTCAGAGTAGTTTTCTTTTGTGGTAAAGCATAACATGTCCACCCTGTTACCCATTTTATATAAGGGAAACATTTCTTTCCTTTTCTTTTGTCATTTTGAGAAATACAGTTAATAAACATGTTTCGATCTTCAGGCCATCATGTGCTAGCTCGTCGTTCATCATTACTGTAGGTAGTAATGCCTGAGTTTTGCAAAAAAATGTCACTGCTGTTACTGTCCACGCTGTTACCGTTTTGCGCATGGTTTAACAATGGTTTAAAGATCAGTTTAAACCATGTGCGTGATTTTCTCAGGGAATGGCACTCTTGCAGAAAAGCAGAGATGATACAAGGCATGTCATGGTGCAAACCAAAATAAAAGTGCAATCTTTTTATACTAAATGAAATACATTAAATTTACAATGTGCCATAAATCATAACAAGCCTTTTTAGATAACTCTTGTTTAGTAATAGCTTTAAAAAAATACTATTGCAGTGTAAAGTGAGGGACATTTTAGTGCTTAGAAAATGTAAATAGTACAGTAACTATTTATTTTAAACATCTTTAAAAGATACGAGAATGTTCTGTAAGAGGGGACATTTGGCCTGTGTTACATGTGAAAATTCTGTAACAAATGTTAAACTGTAATATCCTGAACTGGAGCAGTTTATTTTTCTTATAGTTCAATATGTACTCCTTCAACTGAAATTATAAAAATCCTGGTAAATGTAAAAAAAAAAAAGTGACAGTGACTACCTTGAAATGGCACTGAATAATAGGAATGACCCATAAATAAAAAACGATAATTATTTTGATTAATGAAATTTCTTAATTCGTGCATTCAGTCTTCTCTGTCAAATGGCATTACATCCTCTTTTGTTAGAACAGTTTCTTAATCTTCTGACAAAAGACTCTGACTCTGGCTCCCCCAAATGTCATCTCTCGTTGTACAAAAATAGAAGACTACTTGGATTAAAAATAGTCCGAGTGTGAAGGTATAGGCTACAATAATGAGTTATTCATCTGAAGAAGGAATATTAGGTTGTTGTTGTTCATCTTCATAACTACGACTGGTATTGTATTTAATTAAATTATTATTGCCTACTTTTTATTGTTTTAAAGTGCTACAGTACTTGCCGATAATTGTTGCTATTTGCAATAAGTAGCCTATCATTAGAAAGCCCATAAGGAGCAAATATTTTATCATTCATTCATTTTCTTTTCGGCTTAGTCCCATTATTAAACTGGGTTCGTCACAACGGAATGAACCGCCCTTCCAGCCGCAACCCATCACTGTGAAACATCCACACGTACACTCATTCACACACATACAATACAGTGAATTTATTTTACCCAGTTCCCCTATACCACATGTTTTTGGACAGTGGGTGATAACGGAGCACCTTGAGGAAACCCACGCCAACACGGGAGAACACGCAAATTCCCCATAGAACTGCCAACTATCCCAGCTCAGGCAGTGAGGCGATTGTGCTACCCACTGCGCCTCCGTGCTATATTTAACATACTAAAATTAAATATTATGCTGCTCTTTTTACATCATTTTTTAACTAAATACCCTCTATTACTAGCCTACACTCAGTGTAGGCTTAAAAATACAGAATAGACGCAGATGCGCTGTACTTTACATTAACATTAAGCATATAACTTTTTCATTTAAACATAGGCCTACTTTTAATTTGAAAAATGTAAACCCTTGCCCGCCTCTTACATTGATAGTCTCTTGCTTTTAATGCGTATTGATAGCGATATGTTAAGAAAGCACGCAGGAAGGTTTTGCTTTGCGAGTTATCCATCATGAATTGGTAAACGGTGTGTGCTACGTTCTGCTTTGCCGATCGCAAAACGTGATTGGGAAACGGTTTGCCAGAATATACCCTGACCCAAATGAAGGTCAGCTCATTACAATTGCACAGGAAGATCTCAAGCTGAGGAGGCAGACATTTGAGAAGATGGAGGCTGCAAACAGAGATTTTTCAGAGAATATTGGCAGACTAACATCAAACATTGAAAAACTTACATGTTCAGTAACAGATGTATTTGTGCTTATGAGACAGTCAATGGCCCAGAATCCGTTTGTTGCACCCCTGCCACCACCACATTACAGCTCACAGCATCAGCAGCATCATGGTTACCTCTATGCTCCAGTTGGTGCCTCTGCCCCCACTTTATCAGCAACACGACCAACACCACCTCAACACCAAGATGCTGCTCCTTTTTTGTACACTGAGTATATTTACTCTGATGACAGAGAGTAGTGATGTCCTTAACACAAGTCCTTAACATGAATGAATCTTGTTCTGTAGTTGGTTAATTGCAATGGCTTGTTTAAGTTTATCGTAGTAGCCATGGTTAAAGTGACCCTGTGTTTAAGTTGTTTAGACTTATGGCTCTTTCCACTGATGTACGGTACGGTACGGTTCGGGTCGGTACGGGTCACCTTTATCAGGCTTGCGTTTCACTAACAAGGGTACCCTTTTGGTGGGCGTGGTGTATGACAGAAAGTTTCAGTCGACGTCATTCTCGCTCGAGGAAATGTCTACAATAAAGCTGTACGGGTCACTTACTGTTGGTGAGTTTGTTAAAAGGCACTGGCTTTACTATTTATGATGTGATCACCAGGGGGGCGTCGGTAAGAACGCATAAGTCAGGCTTTGTAGTTAGCTGATTTTATACAGCATTTATTTGCAGTCATAAAGGCACATGCGTATGTGTGTGTGGTATTTTCTAGAAACAAGAGAGAATATACCACAATGATTAAACTGCAATGGTATAATATACAGAACATATAATATGACATATATAATAACATCAATTATGGCATACAAGTAAAGATTAACAGAGCATCAGGTCTAAATATGCAGTAAACACATACATGTGAGACACATCCAATGCCCAAATACTGGTAAAACATGTAAACATGGCATTTACATTGCTTAACACTTCACTAATTTATATATCAACACACTTCAATGGTATATAAACTTGCGGGGATAACACGTGCATCGTTAATAATGGCGTTTGCTCGGAAGCGCGCACCACCCGCGTTCATGACGTAATTGCAATCATGCGGTCCGATCGTCATTCAAAGTTTGCGTTACAACACTAAACCCATATACTAAGTGTTAGAAGCACACAGACAGAAGACATGAACACTTACTTCTCGTGACGCACACACAATAAGCCACTGCATTGAGCCGTTAGCCAGAATGTATTGAACTATAATGTCCGGCTACAGGAACGGAAATGATATGCGTCTCTGGGCGGGCCAGCCCAGCTGTCAATCAAACCAGCATCAATCAGAACGCCAGATATGCCTGGCCTTACAACACTTACAATCATATGAGAAGCTCTTCTCACAACACAGATGCTTCATACACATAAATACTTCTGTATAAATGTTTATTACTAACTTTACTATGAACATGAGTTGATTATAACTGCAGATCAATGACAGTGCGAAACAGCCTACTGTAACGTCTGTAATTATATTAAATAACTAAATAAATGAACATATATAAACACATACAGACCCTTACAGTCTCCGATATGTTACCAACTACAGATAAACTACATATAGCAGACATTTCGCTCGTATTTAGGTTCAAAACAAGAGAAATTATAGCCTACAGTCAGTGAAAACCTCTCATCTGTGTATGTAATCTTCAGCAGCACATGTAGCCTCTGTTAGACAGTAATTCCGTCATTCTGAGTTCATATTAGTGCAAAAGGTGAAGATAATAAGTCAGTTATACATGGCATTTTGTTCATGTTTGCTGAATAAATAATGTGCTCCTTTTTTTCCGGCTTCTCCTTTGTTTCTTCACGCTTCACTCTCGCGTTTGTCAGTGTGACAGGATCGGGTTTCAAAAGCACGTCAATAATCAAGTGCAGGTTATTATCATCAGTTCAAGAAGTTTGTTATTTCAGATATAATGTTAGACGCGTGCGAGCGCTAGCAAGAAAGCGAAACCGCTCGCGCCTCAGACTGGCTCGTAAAAAAATACGGGGTACAGGGTAAATCTGCTCCTCTTCTTGGATGTGTGGCTGTTCATCAAGATGACGACAAGGTTTGTTTGAGCCCAGGTCGACCATGGCTCGTTATTATATGTATTTATAATTCCGCTAAAATCTCTCAGCTGTGTTATTCAAACATGGCGGGTTTTTTGTTTTCATTCTGGCTTGTTGCGTAAGCGAATGGCGTATCTCTGTAAACCAATAGCGTTCAGCTGCGCGTTGTGGCTCCGCCTTTGGTACCCTTTCTCGTGTTTGGTACCCTTTCGAAAGGGTGCCGAAAAAGTGGAACGGTACGGTTCGGTACGCTTTTTGACAGTGGAAACGGCCATAAAAGCGTACCAAACCAAACCGTACCGTACCCTCAGTGGAAACGGGCCATTATATTGCAATGCAAATTGTTTCCTAAAGTTTCCAGTAAAGTAACACTGTTTTTTGCTTTTGACATTTCGAGGTTATGCAGTCATGTTTACGATGCCTGAAATGCCATGAGTTTGTCATCGTACTTTCTGACAGTGTTCTTTTCAGCTGATAATTTCAGCAGTAACAAATCAAGAAGTAATTTTTCATTGTTGCTTTGCAGAAACTTTAATGAATACAAACTCGGTTTCAATGTTAAATGCACAATCCAGGAGCATAAGCACTTTAGATTCACAGAAAAGTGTATATGATACAAATTAAAAGTAAGAGTTAATTACACAAGCTTTATGTCATCCAAACTAGATTTTGATCATTATTACTTGGTTGTGAACATTTAACTGTAGTAAGTGGAATAAAAAACATACATAAAAAAACCTTTGTGACTCAGTACAGTGCTTTTACACATATGGTGAATATGACTGTTACAATTAAGCCCTTCAGACACAGTGTAGGCTATCACAACTTCAAAATTAAAAAAAAAATGATATAATTGAACTGAATATTGTTTACCCCATAAATTAAAGCATATCTGACAATGGCAAGCAACAGTAAGTAGCAACAATGATATAGAAAACACTAAATTGCTACAAAAAAATGAAGAGCATCATTTCCGGGTCAAAAAACCTGGTAAGCACACTTCTTACTCGTCTTCCCTCAGTTTCATTGCATTCTGTTCTGAAATTATTGTGCTGTGTTGGTGGCTGGAAGTCTCTGTCATACTGGACAGCTGCAGCAACAGTTTGGTCTGGAACGATTTCTCTGTTAGCTTCACAAAAGTTATGCAAAACAAAACAGGCATTGATAATGAACGGAAGATCGTCCAGATTTATGTCCATTGCCCTCTGTAATGCTCCGAATCGTGCTTTTAGCCGGCCAAATGCGCATTCAATTACCATTCTGCACTTGCACAGTGACAACCCAAAGTACTGTTCTTGATGAGTAGTTCCTCCACTCGCATACTCTTTCATGACATAGGGAAGCAGGGGGTATGCCGGGTCTCCTAGAAGAAAGACAGGAATAGGATCTTCTCCTTCTCAACGATTACTTTTGGACAAGAAGGAATTTTTCCACCTTTCAAGTAAGCATTGAGTTTTGAATTCGCAAATATGCGCGCATCGTGTACGCTGCCAGGCCATTTAATAACGACGTCCATGAATGAGTATTTGTAATCACAGGTAGCCTGGATATTTAGCGAGATTTTGCTTTTCCTGTTGATGTAATCAGTGGAGTGGGCGGACGGCTGTTTTATTTCTATATGCGTGCAGTCAATGGCTCCTAGACACTGCGCCATCCCATGTGTTTGATAAAAGTTTGTTACAAGCCTCTGCACCTCAGTTTCTGTAAATGGAAGCGAAACATACTCGGGACCCAGATGAAATGTGATAGCCCTGCACACTTCTCTGATTATTTTAGACAACAGTCTGTCTGCTAATCCATTCGCTGTTTTCCGCAGCCTGCCTTCGTCGCTTAAATAGTACAGAGTACATGCAACCTTTGTAACAACGTCCACCGGTGATCTCATTCGCGTTGTCTGGCCTTGAATGTGAGGTCGTAACAGTTCACTCAGATGATACAAAGAATCCCGAGACATTCTGAAGTTCTCACGCCACTCCTCGGGCACAACAAGTCCACACACAAAGTTATCCCACCACACACGACAGCGTCCAGGTCTCACCCAAAATCTCCGCTCCATGTACGGCCTGAATTGTAACTGTGCTCTAGACCTGCCGCTGAATAACAGCTCTGAATACACATTCCGTGTCCTTTGATGAAAACCAAACTGGAGCATATACAAACTTACATTCATTTTTAACAATGCTGTCAAAACTGAGAGCATCCAAAACAAATGCTGCAAGATGTGGTCCACCATTTTTGCTGAATTAGTAACATGACTGGGTCACATGACAAAAAAAATGCGTCAACGTTTTCGAAAGACTCCATTTTCACAGTCTACACTACGACACGAAAATGGCGCTCAAATTTATCCACTTTGGAGAGCGTTTTCAAAAGATACGTTTTTGTTTCCTAAAAACACGTCTTAGTGTGGACGGAAGGGCAAAACGGAGACAAAAATAGTGTGGACATGGCCTAAATCACTAGCTAAACAATACACTAGCGTGGTCTGGGTTGTCAGTCAAATCTCCACTACATTATTCCTCTAACTTTGACTCTCCTAAATTTATATTGAAATAAATCTAAACAAATCTTAAAAGAGCTGAAAATTGAATTGATTTTATTCTAAATTTTAAAATTGCACTGCAGTCAATTACATGTAATATAATGCAATCCTGTTCTAGTTTAAACAATTAAACTATCATATATCTGTAAATGCATAGAGAAACTCACTATTAGAAATGCTCTGCTAATGTTGTTCATATAGCTATACGGTACATTTGATATATTAGCATGAAAGGTTTCATTGCACATGCATTCATATTGTTCATCACTTATTGTTTTAGATTTGGGGCGACGCAGTGGCGCAGTAGGTAGTGCTGTCATCTCACAGCAAGAAGGTCGCTGGTTCGAGCCTCGGCTGGGTCAGTTGGCGTTTCTGTGTGGAGTTTGCATGTTCTCCCTGCGTTCGCGTGGGTTTCCTCCAGGTGCTCCGGTTTCAACCCACAATATTATAAACCCTAAATCAAATCTTTCAATATATTGAGATGTTTTGCACAGGTCCAGATAATATATAAAATGGCATGAAATGGTTTGTTTTTGCTTATCATTTTCCATTTCTTCCTGTTTCTGAGGATTAAGAATTTGTGGATATTTAGATTAGAAGCAAGTCAGAAACTCTTGAGTGAGGAAAGGATTTTTGCAGAGTTTTAATACATAACTGTATTGATTTATTTTTCAGTAAGCGTGAAGAATCTGATGCAAGGATTCAGCTTCATTTAAAGAACACTGGCTATCTCTAGTGATGCTGTGGTCAATAAATAAATGTGAAAAATCTAATGTTGTCTGGGTTTGTGTTCGTCAGGTAGCTAAATGGTGCTGGAGTTTTAGAAAGTAGTGAATTGTTTGTGTAAATGTTCTGCAGCTGTCTGCTAGTCAATACCACTGCATTCTCATCAAAGCATATCAATAATCCATACTACTCTCTATTGTTTGCTTATCATTGTGTTATTTTCAGAATGTAACTTTAGATATAAACAATACAACTAAATGCATATCTCTATATGTAGACGTATAACTAGGCTACAATTAACCAGTACACTATCCAACTATTTGTGTTTGAATTTGATTAATTAAATGAATTAAATGAATCTGCACTTGGGCTTTTGATTATCTGAATTATCTGGTGAGTGTATCAGTTGTGCATATTCTATAGTGAGTGTATAACTCACTTCCTGATACATCAACTCAGCGTTTATATTTAGCGTAATATAATTAAAATATATATTTATAAACAGGACATTTAATAATCTGGAGCATTGACTTCAAATCTATTATTTGGCCATGTACCTTTCATCCCCCCACTGGACGCATTAGGAACAACAGGGGCGTAAAACTGCCTGGATCCAAGTCTGCAGATGCCCCATATAGGGTGGGATTGGGGCAGAGCAATCACAGAATCTGGATGCACAACTAGCACAGTAGGTGGCGATATGCACAAAGAATGCAATTCACCAAAAAACTAACAAGAAGAAGAAGAAGAAGAACGGATGAAACAAAACATCAAGTGCAAGTTCTGCTGAAGTGAACTACTTGATAAAACATGTTTTACAAATAAATCAAGAAACAAATCTCTCAATGAATCGCCACACTCACTTACAGTTCTTCCCAATTATTTACACACATTTTCTGAAAGCAGGTCTGTCCTGTACACACACACACACACACACACAGCTGCTGCTGACTGCTCCTGTAGAGGATTGTGGGTAAATCTCTTGTCAGTCTTCAGCTCAGTTTCACTGATGATCCAGGATAAACTATAAACCCAGGCCAGAGCGGCTCAGTGAATTTGGTCTGGACTGAGTGGATGAGGCTCATTGTGTCTCTGTAGATGTTGTAGAAGATCAGAGTTCCTGCACTGTGATCCACAAACACTCCTATTCTCCTGCTGAGCCGCTTCACTGGGAGATCAGTGTGTGTGTTATTGTGTATGAATGAGAAACCAGAGGAAAAGCAGATCAAACTCCAGGACTGAGCATTATATCCAAACACACACTCACCACCTGCTCGTCCCTTCCTCCTGATGCTCTTATATGACACTGATATACACACACCATGATCTCCACTCCAGTCAATCTCCCAGTAACAGCGTCCACACACACTCTCTCTGCACAACACCTGATACACACCATCAAATCTGTCTAGATGATCAGGATACGGCTGATCCTCTTCCACACTCTTCACCTCTCTGTTCTCCTCAGACAGAATGAGACGAGTGTGTGCTGTGTTTGGATCCAGTGTGAGGAAACAGACATCTGAACACAAGAACACACACATTTATAACCACAGCTGTGTGCGTGTGTGTGTGTGTGTGTGTGTGTGTGTGTGCGTGTGTGTGTGTGTGTGTGTGTGTGTGTGAGAGAGTGAGTGTGTATGTGTATAAACGTACATTTGCGTGGTCCTGCTGTAATCCTCTTCTCTCCTCCATGATCCAGACTGTAAATACACACAGATTGTCCTTCAGTCAGTAAACAAACATCAGCTTATAATGCACGCGCACACACACACACACACACGCACACACACACACACACACACATACAGAATGATTGTGATCAAACACCAGATTAAAACACACACACAAACACACACACACACACACACACAGAGAGAGAATGATTGTGATAAAACACCAGCTTAAAACACACACACACACACACTGTCCTTCAGTAAGTACAGACACACTCTCTCTCACACACACACACACACACACACACACACACACACACACAGATTGTCCCTCAGTCAATACTGAGAGTGTGTGATTAGTGATATGAGACTGATTTACAGATTTACATATTCATAATTGTGATGAGAAATCAGATTCATTGTGGAGCTCAAAGACAAACACTATTACTGTATTTTCACAACAACAGTTAATGCTCACTATTGAAGCTGATAGTGTGTGTTATATACGTTATATCTTGAATATGCAGATATATAAATGCTTTTTAAGCTTTTAGAAAACTATATTTTTCTCAGTTTTTTGTAATAAATGTTACATTTTTCATGAATCCTTCCTGCATTTAAGTGTGTTTAAAACACAAACAGATGATTCAGAAAATAGATTCAACAGTTTTATTGTTGTCTGAAAGCAGGGTGGTTCTTTAGTTTAATATATAATATGATCAGATATTCCTAGCTAATATTATTCAGAGGGCTGTCACACTTAGGTCAACAACAACAAAAAAAAAATCACTGTCAGGAAAGAGGTAAGAGCATTCAGTGTTTTGACATTGACAGAATCTGATGTTGTCAAGCTTATGTTTCCTCTTTAATATAAAGAGACATACATTAGCTTTAGTAGGCTACACTATTGTCCCTCATTGACAGTAAAATAAGCATCCTTTCAGCAAAGCCTGATCTTTCTGTGTCAGTCTGAAGCAGGATACACTGATCTGAGGCCAGTTTTACTTATTAAAAATAGTCTGAACTCACTGTGAGTGAGATGGAGAAAATGAAAGCACACAAGCACTGAGGTAAAATCAGATGCTCAAGACATCACCCCTATAATAATGACTTGTGTTTAAATGAAGCAGTAACGTCTATGAAGAGTCATTCAATATGAATAATGTAAAGGGAGGTGTACACTTTTTTTGTTTTTAATTTTGATAAATCACTTCAGATCAGAGGAGTATTGCACAAGTAGAATTAAGAAAACCAGGATTTGAGGAAAAGTGCAGCTTGAGTTTAGGAACTACTGGTCACTTTTCACCCACTTTCACCCACAATGAGCCCCAGTGCACTGAAATATTTAACAGGTTTGGATTAATATCTGGAGACTAGAAGAGGAGTGAAGTAGGCTACAGAGTTTCTGTTTTCAAAATAAATCTTCAAAACTTTTACAAAAAATGGTTAAGAATAAGTAGGTTCAGTGTAATAATAATAACCTGTTTATAATTAATTTACTCAAGGCTTGATGTAGTCTATGTTGTATAAAACAAATTGCCATTAGAGCTTTTGTTTTATAGTTGGCCAAATTGACGAGTTCTTTTACAAATATAATAATAATTAAACAATTGTGATTAATGAAAACTAATTTTAAAAATGTGTACACTTCCCTTAACCTTATTTCATATTATTAATTCACACAAGTTGTATCTCCTGTATGTTCTACCCCATAACCCTCACAGAAAGCACAAGGCCAGTGATGCTCCACATACTTGAGTTTGTCCAGTGTGTAGTTTGGATCCTCCAGTTGTTCAGAGAGCAGCTTGACTCCTGAATCTCCTGGATGATTGTAGCTCAGATCCAGCTCTCTCAGGTGTGAGGGGTTTGAAGTCAGAGCTGAAGACAGAAAACCACAGCCTTCCTCTGTCACCATACAGCCAGACAATCTACAAAACACAGCAATAGTCCACATCACACAGTTGGACAATTACACATCTCTTTGTGTTGTGAAGATGCTGACTGCTGTTTCTGCTCATGTCAACAGCAGTGATGAACACACACATCCTGATTAGCTCTCCTTATTGATCAAGCCCTGAGATCTCAAAATTATTATTAATGGAGCGCTGTTGTTGCTAGAAAAATGATGCTATATTAACGCAAATATCCTCAGCTGTATCCCATCTAGACTTCACCCTCACCTGTAGCACGGTGAAGGCTAGATCAGATACAGCCGAGGATACTCGCATCAATATAGCGCCATTTTTGTGACATTGTACAACAAATAATATTTGTACATTACCGTGAGGGTTGGGTTTAGAGCTGCTGTGAGGTTAGTTGCTAATAAAATACAATTAATGAGTTATTTGATAAATAATATAAATACTTTTCGTTAACTTTCGATCGCAGCTGTATCCCTTATAGCAACAACCGCAGGAGAGATCCGAGCTGCTGGATTTACTACATTTTCTTCTGAAATACATGATGGTAAACAACTGTTTATCTGAGTGAGTAATTGAGAAAATATTCTAGCAGCATAAACAGTGTGTATCTTGCATAAATAAAGCACATCGTCCAGTTATGTTGACACATAAGTATTATTGCACATGTATTTTACAAGCCTTAAATGGTATGTTTTGCTTGTAGTTGTGTGTATTTGAATGTCTGAAAGCTAATTTTTTTGAAAGCAAAGATAAATTGTGACAAGCACTGCACACCTCTTTCTGTACCTCAGTGTGTGCCGTCAGATTTGAGTTTAGCAGTTGATGACGTGCGCTCTGAACATTCTAATCACACCGGTGTGATCACATGCTTCAGGGCCCGGTTTTTCAAAAGTAATCCACTAGGATTTTGGATAACGGAAAACGGGTTTTTCAAAAGTAAAAACGGATTACATAATCGGATTAGATCAAGTAATCCAATCTTGGATTTGATCCGGATCAAACCTTTAGTTTGGGTTTTTCAGACATTTTTTGTAGGATTTAGATCACTTTGATCATTTGGATCACCACAGCATGGATTTCATGCCCAAAATGTAATGAAAACTTTAAAAATGTATCAAATAATACTACATGTGGATCATGCAGTATCTTACAAGATATCCTGTTTATTCATAAGGTTTTAGTTGTATTTGTTCATCGGTCAGGCTGCAGTTATTAGGTAGGCTTTAATGTATTCAGCCGTTGAGTATAGGCCTACAGCAAAGTAAAAAGTGTGTGGCCTCATATTAATAATCCCCCAAACAGCTGTCAAAATTGACCAAAAATACATTTTATTCTGTCACTAATTGATATATATATTCATCACAATGGAATTTTTTTGTTTTTATAATATTTATTAGTGATGCATGCAATTACAGAATAACCAAAAAAAAATGAAAAATAATGGCAATCACTGATCTTTGAACTCACTTTTAACAATTGTAAAAAGAGACTGAAAGGGCAGGAGCACAGCTTCATCTGGCAAATGAACAACTGACTCTGACCAAACTGCAGCAAACCAAGGCCAGACTTAAGATCCGTCTCCTAAAGGCTACGCTCAGACAAGCTGGTCTCTACACATCAGATGAGGAAGTCTGAAATTATTGTGGAGTTTTAGACATTAAGTCTTTTCTTTAATTCAATACATCTATATTTGAAACTTGTTATAATCATCCTCAAATTACAGTGTTTGTGTTGTAGGTCTCAGATGAGCGGACTGCTGGAAGAGGATGGGGAGGGGGTTTTCTTGTTTTTATTTATTTTTTATTTTTTTAAATGTGTGTGTTTTCATTTCAAATTAAATCAAGGTTATATTGACCTCACACTGGCTATTCTATTTGCTGCTCTTTACATATCTATAGTTCTACATTGTCATTTCCTATCCTGTTTGAGCACTGGTTATCCAGATTTAGTGATCCTAAAAAGTTCCTATCCGGATCAGACTAATCCAATCCGATGTTGTTTTGAAAAACTGGCTCAAATAAGCTGGATAACATGATCACAGATCGCAAAAAAAGGATTACTAAATCCAGATCAATTTTATCCGGATTAAACCTTTTGAAAAACCAGGCCCATATATAAATGACATTTTATAAATATGAATATATTTATTTCTTTTACTGCCAACACACTGTGTGGGGAAAGAGGCTTCCATATTTGTTAACCCAATATGTAACTATATTTTTGTATTCACTGTTGAGTGGAGAATCTTTTACCTCAGTATCTCCAGTTTACAGTTTGGACTCTTCAGTCCATCAGAGAGAAGCTTCACTCCTGAATCCTGCAGGTCATTGTTACTCAGGTCCAGCTCTGTCAGGACACAGTTTGAGGATTGTAGAGCTGAAGACAAACTCTCACAAGACTGAACAGTGAGATTACAGCACTGTAGCCTGTGTGGAGGACAAACACAATATTTAGGTGGTCATCTGAAACCTCATTGATCAACAATGCTTACTCACAAAAATGTGTACACCAGCTTTTAGCCTTGTGGTCAGATGTACTAACACCAAAATGAACATAAGTATGTGTGCTCTTCCACACCAACCTCATGAGTGGTGAATGCAAATTTCTTGTGTTTTTGTCTGTTGGCGACTCTTAGAGGCAATGAAGTGAAGCTGCAAACATTAAACTATGAAGTCTAATGCACTACTGCACGTGAGAAACTTTGCAATTAATTAGCCGACAAAATATTAGATTATTGTTGTCATGTGTTTGATGGGAATTTTACATCAATTACACAATTTAGATAAAAAAGGGCTTCCAAATGCTTAAGATGAGGCTTCAAGCTGCTGACTGTGCAATTAATAGTCTAATTATTGTCTAATTAATTAAGAGTGTAAGCTCATCAACCCCTGTTCCACTTCCTGTTCTGCAGACTGTCAGTGTGCAGCAGTTCAGCTTGACCTTTATATCAGACCATTAGGTTAATTTATAGTCGGATTGATCCTGGTTGTCTTGTCCTTGTACTGTTGTGTGTTTCCCTGTGCTCTCTCTATGTTTCACCCCAGTTAATCCCCATGTTACCCTTGTTAGTTGGTCCAGTTACTCTTCACCCACTTGTTTACTTACTAATCTCTGTGTATTTAAACAGCTCTTATTTGTTGATCATAGACCTGTATGTCTGTATGTATTTGTTGTGGAGTTAATTAAAGCCTTTCTGGAACAATGAGTCACACACAATGTTGTTACAAAGTTTTGGTGGGTCTCAGAATTGCAGAGATTTGGATCCTATTTTAATGCCAGGAAATTTAAAAGAAGAAACTTGCACAACCACTCCAATACATTAATCTGAAAGTTATTAAAAACAATCTGAAATATTAAATCTTAAACAATTATTCACAGTATTCTGAAGTGCCGACAATAACAATACTGTACACGTTCATTAACATGATCAATTGTATTATTTAATATCAGCAAATTTCTTTTTCTTAAATGAAAACAAAACAGACTTTGACTTACTGAGCTCTTTTGGAGGATTTGATGACTGCTGATAGTCTGATGAGACACTCGTCTGATCTCTGGAATTTCTGAAGCTCAAACTTCTCCAGCTCCTCCTCTGAGGTCAACAACACAAAGGCCACAGCAGACCACTGGGCAGGTGAAAGGTCAGCAGATGACAGACTTCCTCTACTAAGGTGAGACTGAATCTCTTTCAGAAGAGTTTGGTCGTTCAGTTCATTCAGACAGTAGAACAGATTGATGGATCTCTCTGGAGACAGATGTCTTTTAAGTTTCTGCTTGATGTATGCGATTATTTCCTCTTTGCTCTGGTCTCTGTCATCCGGCTGTGTCAACAGGCCTCGTAAGAGTTGTCGATTGGACTGGAGTGACAGACCAAGAAGGAAGCGAAGGTAAAGGTCCAGATGTCCATTCTCACTTTCTAGAGCCTTGTCTACAGCAGTCTTCAGCAAATCAATCATGCCTTTATTTTTGCTTTTCTGTATAAAAAACCATCCATGCTTCTTGTTGATGTCTAGAAACAGATGTTGATAAAGGGCTGCAATGAACTCCTGAATGCTCAAGTGAAGAAAGCAGTACATGGTACCAAGAATGATCCCCGTCTCCTCCTTAAAGATCTGGGTACACATGCCTGAGTACACTGATGCCTTATAGACATCAATGCCACAGTCTTTCAGATCGCTCTCATAGAAGATCACATTGTTTCTTTTCAGCTGCTGGAAGGCCAGTTTCCCCAGTGAAAGGATGAGGTTTGGATCCCAGGAGACATCTGGTGTGTTTTCTCCATCATACTTTCTTCTGCTCTGCTGGATCTGAAAGCAGAGAAAGTGTGTGTACATCTGTGTCAGAGTCTTGGGAGATTTCTGCAGTGTTTCAGCATTAGTCCTGTGTTTCAGTTCAGTATTTCTGTTCTCCTTCAAAATGTTCTGGAGAACAGTGGCTGAAATCCAGCAGAAGACTGGGATGTGGCACATAATAAAGAGACTCTTTGATTGTTTAATGTGATCAATGATTTCTCTGGCCTGATTCTGATCTGTGAGTCTCTTTCTGAAGTACTCCTCCTTTTGGGCATCATCGAATCCTCGTATCTCTGTCAGCCGGTCGATACAGTCAGCAGGAATCTTACTGGCAGCTGCTGGTCTGCTGGTGATCCAGATGAGAGCAGAAGGAAGCAGATTTCCCTTGATGAGGTTCGTCAGGAGAACATCCAGAGAGACTGCTGAAGATACATCACAACACGTCTCATTACCAGCAAAGTTCAGAGGAAGACGACATTCATCCAATCCATCAAGGATGAACAGGACTTTGAATCGTGTGCTTCTTGTAAGGTTCAGTCCTTTAGTCTCTGGGAAAAACTGAGTTATGAGGTCTTTTAAACTTTGTCTTTCTTTCTCCTTTAAGTTCATCTCTCTGAATGGAAGAGGAAATATGAAGCTGATGTCTTGATTTTCTTTTCCTTCAGTCCAATCCAGAACAAACTTGCATTCAACCTGTATCTCTAGTGACTGATGACGTCTGGAAGCAGCTTCAATCTGTCTGATCTCATGTTTAGTGTTGACCTGTTCACTCGCACCCTGAGTGATATAGAGATCTGTGTAGATGTTATTCAGAAGTGTGGAGTCTCCTTGCTGAGCAATTCCTTCAAACACACTTTGATATTTCTTCTTCAGGCTACATTTAAGCTGATTGATGAAGAACAGCTGACCTAAACACAGGAGCAAAGAAACACATAGATGTAGTCTTGATTTATTTGTAAGTGACAGTCTGACAGATGGCCATGAGTAGGGCCAGACAGAATTTTCTAATGGTGTAACAGGTCACAAATCTCACGGTTCGGATCACATTATGGTTTTTTAGTCACAGATTGGGACATTTTTTTTGGATCAGTCATTAAGGAGAGACAAATGTCATTTGCTTTCCATTTATTACAGAAACAGCACTGCAGGACACTTTTATAAAAATGTATACTTTTGTATAAATAATCAGCAGAATAAACAAATAGTAAAATATTCAGTGTTGTGAAAAAAATCACTGTCACTCCTACTGTTGCTGTTAACGCTGAATGTAGAAATCATCTGCAGAACCCATATCTACTTTTAGCTTCATAATGTTTAATCTTAATGTTTACAATACAAATCCAATTAGACTTAATTAATTTGTAAACAAAACACAAGTCTCATATAATATATCTACTAAAGGACAGAAAATATGACTTTACAAACTGTACTGTAACATTTTCATATTAGTCAACAATATTACTGAAATTAAATAACTGAATGAATATAAATGTACACACATTTACACAGTAAATAAATAAACTCAATGATGGGCTAAAACTCTAAAAGTCTGCAGATTTCGTGTGGGCCTACCGATGAGTCTCTTACCCTCAAGAGTATCAGCAGCTTGATCTTGCTTCATCTCTCTCAGGAAGAAGAGTGTGAGATCAAGAGCTGCTTCTGTGATTCTGCTGCTGTTCTCATTAAACTCCTTTACAAACTCTTGTCTGTTTTCTGCTTGTAAGATTTTCTTAAAGTTTCCCAGTTCATTCTTCAGAAATCTGATCATTTTACTCTCAAGATTCTATAATTGAAGAAAAAAGAACAACATTTAACCAAAACATTCATTCACACACAGTTGTAGATCCACAAACTACTCAAAATACATTATAATACATGATACTATGAGTCTGTTAAATGCTTGATTCTGATTAGCTGATGGACATTCAAAGGTTATTTTCAGATAAACACACAGTTAAAGTAGATCCAGGCAGGTTTTAAGCACATTACACTAAAGGGGGTCGCACACCGGATGCGCAATGTAGCACACACATGACAGGTGGAAGTATCACACACCAGACGCACACACATTCACATGTTATTAAAAATGAAATTCACAGCTACAAAGAACAAAAACAAACACAACACAGTCTTTGGATAAGATGTTTAAGAGACTAGTACTACACACAGGAGCAGTTTGAGAACAAATACCTGACAATTGTCTGAAACACAACATCTGAACGGCTGTGGAAACCAGAGTCTAATAACATCTAAACAAAGCCATCTCTGCTAAACTTGGACTGTCAGTGAAAATCTAATAGACGTCTAAGATTAGCCCTAATCTAGACTAGTCATCACATACACATGAATGAACACATATGTCAAAAGTTTTGCTAATTTAGTGTCTTTGTTGCTATATTTAGCGGCTTTTCAGACTTTCCCAGTAACAAGATGTCAAAAAAAAGTGACACATTTTTAAATTTATTTTTTTCTGGAGTCACTGGAGATTTTGAAGACTCTGACGTGTCTGTACTGTACCGTTTCTGCTCTTCTCAATGAGCAGGGATTTCCAGCCATTTCAAAGCACCAACTGCAAATTATTTAGCACCTTTATTTCAAAACAACTTCTAAACCAAAGTCTTGAGAGTGTGAGGTATACCCCTGGTAAAGTCAGATCTCTGCTTCTCTTCTGCTTCAAATTTGATCAGTTTAATATTTGGCAGCAGTTATTGAACTTGTGTGTTTATCTGAATCAGCTGAATCTTTAGGAGCGAACTCATCTCTTGTGCACATGGTAATGCTCACAGGGGCGTAATATTGGACACTCTGTGAATTTTTTGACAAAGTAGTCATGCTTGAATTTGAAATATTCAATAAGCGTGATATTTCAAGATTTTACATTATCGACAAAATTATTCTGATAATATTGCTAATGTTTAATGTATCGCCAAACCCTACTCATGACTAATGTACATTTGTGATTATATATCATGTATAATATTACATGTCATTATTTACAATAGTATTCCCTCAACTGTCACCATTTTATAGCATAGTTCTGTATAGCTCAAAACAAGCTGCTGCATGAATAAATTAGATTGTGATAGTGAATCCCTGCAGATAATGTGATATGAAATCAATTTCGCCAAGTTGAAAATTAAGTCACGATCACAAGAAAGAAAAAATATTTTAATGCATGGCCCTCCATAGCTTAAGACAGATAATATGGGCTCTTTAAGACAGGTCAAGCAGATTCAGTTCTCTACAGTCTTGTGAACAAATATTTCTGTGTTTCAGGGAGTTATTTCAGTGACTTTAATTAATCAAAATTAGTTTTTCCCACCTGGAAGATCCACTGGAGATTGTCTGTGAAGCTCTTGTGTCTCCTGTGAGTCTCGTCTCCTGAATCTGCTAACTCATATTCAACACTGTTAACAGATAAAACTACTGTAACTATACATTTAGAGGCAAACAGAGACAGATATTCATTTATTCATTTGCCTTTGGCTTAGTCCCTTATTTATCAGGCATCACCACAGTGGAATGACAATAACATGTTTGAAATAGTCCATGTGTGATTAAAAATGTAAAAAACTAAATACCTTTGGGCAGATGATGGTGTTTTCTCTCTGACGTTTGGTGGATCATCTTTAGACCAGTCACTCTTGAGAGACACAGATCTGGACACACATGATGCTGATCTCACACTGAAGACACAAACACACCAGAGGAAAAGGAGCTTCACAACCTGCTGCAGTCTCTTATGAACAGTAGAGGGCACAGGGTTTTATCTTCCTGGACTTCATTTCCCATCAGCCCCTGTGCTCCTGATTGTCTCTTTGTAACACAATTAGCTCATAGAGAATTATGAATGATTAATTATCTGTTAGTGCTATATCTTTACTCTTCACTTGTATTCAGAGATGTATAGTAACGAAGTATAACTACTTCACTACTGTACTTAAGTACTAAAAGGCAGTATCTGTACTTTACTGGAGTATTGTTTTTTTCTCCTACTTCCACTTTTACTTAAGTACATATTTTCGATGAGTTTAATACTTTTACTCCGATAGATTTTTTATGAGCTGCATCGTTACTCGTTACTAGAGGTGTCAAAATGGTCGATATCGGTTCAGTAATAGATCATAACGGGTTATTACGTACGGACGTCATTTATCTCCTATGTGCGGTGTCGCAATACTATGGCGAAGGACGGAGGCGCGAGGGCGAGTGAAGGCGGCACAGCACACGAGCCGCTATTTCACTACTACAGAGAAATGTTGTGAGACTCCATCTCTGCCTCTCTCACTTTGGACATTTGACCCGCTGGCCTGTTTGTGAGGTAACTGTTCATCTCCTTTCGGCTGTTAAAGCGATACTTGTGGATCCAGACATAGGCGTGTATGAGGTGCAAGTTTTCTCCACTGTGTCTATTATAGATTACCTGTGATAACCTCGTATTATGCATACATAGACTGTAACCGCGGCTGTTCTTCCCGCCATCAGTGAACAACGCTTTCATTTCTAAAGCCGATAGCAGCCCTTTCTGTTGAGAAGGTGAAGACAATAAACAATCAAAGGGGTGTAAGACCTCGCCTGTCAGCGTTTAAAAAGCAGGCGGGAGAATATTTACATTAGTTTATTTGCTATAAATGCTCATGCTGTCTTCTGTGTATGAGTTTTGTTTGATACATTCAGAAAGAGTGTTTTCTTTGAGCGGGTCAAATTAAGGGTACAGTTCATATATATAACTGCTGTATTAAAGGACACAATTGTATTACAAGTAACCATTTAACTGTCACACCAAGAAAAAAACCAATAGAATTTTTTTATTTATTGCATTTCTTAACTCCTAATGTCGCTAGTTAACACAATCAATACATTTTCCCCCAACACATCCCATAATTTCTAAAATATCAGCCTCTACCAAATGGTTGAGATGTTGGTTTATGGTAAAAGTACCAGAATGAATAAATATACTATAAAAATATGAAGTTTAAGACCAATTTAATTAAAACATAATCAAAACGAAACATTTTTGAATACTAAATCATAGCCATAAGCCATAAAATATTTCAGATTTTCATTTAACACAGTAATATACACGTTTTCTTTTTTTTACAATAAAATCAAAATCAAGTGAATTAGAACGTTCGTTTACAGCGTTTACAACCAGTAATTTGTGCTCCGAAAATGGGTTTCAATAGCGTTTTGAGTGGACTATGGACTGTTTTTGAGACACACAACTTTGGTGTGTGTTAAAGCTGTTATAATCTGTCAGATATGTGGTCCAAGCGTGAGAGAAAAACAGTATTGTAAGTCATGTTTCTTTTCATTCTGCTTAATGACGTGCCCCCAAAAAGAGATTTAAAATAAACAAAACAATATGATGTCTTTTGACTGCATTCTTTAATAACTACATTACACAATACTTGTACTTTTACTTTCAGTACTTGAGTAGTAAATTTTGAAATAAACTACTTGCAATACTTAAGTACAAAAAATGTTGAATACTTTAGTACTTCCACTTAAGTATGGTGCTTAAAGAGCACTTTTACTTCTACTCAAGTCACTTTTTGATAGAGTACTTGTACTTTTACTTAAGTCTGGGTCTCTAGTACTTTATACATCTCTGCTTGTATTGCCTCTTCCTAAACCAACTGAATGTGTGTTAGATTAGTTCAAGTGTTCAGTGGAGTTAATGAAGCATTACTTGTGTCACACTTCAAATTGTTCATTATTTACTCATAAATGGAGTCCTGATCTTACAGAATACTCTAGCTTCTAATGTATTGTAAGGTTGTGTTCATTTTTTTGATGTCTAAAAATAATAACTCATGCAGCTCTGTTTTATTTTATTTCTGTCTACAGTTTAACAAGCAAAAGCTGAGGTTTTGATGTGATTTGTCATTACATTTATATCAGCCTATATTAAACAGGTCTAATAATAGTTGGAAACGTGGCTAATGGGGGTTTGGTGTAAGATCACTTTCATAAGGCAATATTGAAAAGTAATCATTAAAATCTTTAAAAAGGTAATAATAATAGTTTTATAATCTCAAATGTTAATGTGGCTGAATTTGCAGGATATGATTTTTTTGATTTATTAGATGCTGAACATCTATCCTCATGACTCGTAACTTTATATGACAAAGAGGATATTTTACTAGCAGAGTTTATTCAGATGCATTATTTAAAGTTACAAACTGTAGATAAATGTTTAATGGTCAAATATCTGTCCTTATCAGGAGTATGGATGAATTTAAGAAAATTATATAACACCTTTCTTGTGTTTCTTACATATTTTGCTTTAAAGTTATAATACCTGATGGCAGATGATGTGGTTTTCTCTCTGAAGTTTGGTGGATCATCTTTAGACCAGTCACTCTTCAGAGACACAGAGCTGGACACACATGATCCTGATCTCACACTGAACACACAAACACACCAGAGGATTAAAACACACCTGAAGAAGAAATGTCAGTCTCTTTTAAAAAGGTTTGTGTAGTTTCATTCAGCTCACACTAATAGTTGACTGAAGGTCTGTCTGATCAGTTCTGCTACACAGGAATCATGGGTAAACAGACGAGTGATGTGCTGCTCTATCATTCTGCACAATCTCAGCTTCACTGAAAACACATTTGACTCTAAAACCTTGTTGTGTAACCTCTTGAGTAAAAACTTACTATAGAAACCAGATGAGGAGATATAAAATATTATTTTGTATCTATAGAAATTAATATAATCTCAGAGTCTGAGAGACAAAAATATTTTATAATTCCCTTCACTGAACTATACACTGTAAGTTTAACATGTACATGTGTGTTAATTTTAGTTGATTTTCATTTTCTCTCCTCTATAAGCACTGAAACTGTTCTGTGGTCAGCTTTAACTCTGATGTTGTTCAGGACTTTAAACAGCACACAAGACACATATTGAGCTCTGGTAAATATGACACCAGATCAAGCTGTCTGTAATCTAGACTGATCTAAACACATTTCCTGAAGTTAAACTGAAGCTTTGTCCATCATTTGATCAGGCAATAGCAACACAAATAAGTGCATTGTTGTTGGTCTTTGTTCTTCAGAGAAAGTGTTGAAATAATGGTGTAAAAACAGAGGCAATACCTGTGGTTCTCTGAGAATGAGTCCTTTACTCGCTCCTCTGCCATACTGCAGCTAAAACACCAATGCAGACATTAGCAGAGCTTTCAGGAAACAATCATATATATATATATATATATATATATATATATATATATATATATATATATATATATATATATATATATATATATATATAGTCCTTTACATGAATGCAGTTGGTTTAACCCCTGATCTGACACCCCAGCTATTTCACATTTGATTTAAGATAAATGCATGTTATATAGAGTTTATCAAGATAAGTTCAGGTTTAGTCAACTGTTGATTGAGTTAGTATTAAAATGTCTTATCTATTAAAGAGGCTATTTAGTTAGTTAATGAGTTACTCTGACGGTTAAAGGTTAAATGCAGTTTTGTTTATGGATTGTCAGCTTGTTGTTTTTCAGCAGCTTTTCTTCCTGTTCAGCTGAAAGGTCTGCTTTAACTTTACTTTTGATTTCGTGACTCTGAATGTTTAGAGTTATATTCAATGCTGAATTATTGGAAACTATTGAGTCAGTCTGATATAGAAGAGAACAAACACTTTAAAGGGATTAAAAAAATAAAGCTTTTAGACACAGTGTTTAAATGACCGTTTTTGACTCAGTGTTTAATCTGTGTTGGAGGATTTGATCTTCAGGATCAGACATTTAAATCACACTAACACATCTAAAATCCCTTCATCATCTCCACAAATAAGCGTAATGGTAGAAGAATTAAACTCACATGGAGAAGTACAGACGCTCTTGTGCAGCAGGAACACAATCTGAGCTCTTTGACTCTTTCACTTCACTAAAACACACCTGTGTGATCTGCAGGTATATCCTGAAATATTATTGGCTCCACAGAGTGACACTGACATGAATATTCATGAGATTCTCCTGACTGTGGGCGTGTCCTGAAGACAACACAAACCACTGGAGCTGAAGATATCTGTGCAGCTTCTCTGAGCACGAGTGTGTTGAAGGAAGATTTAGAGAAGCTATTTGAGATGAAATCTGAGAGGTCTCTGAAGAATATTTACAGCAATGTTGAACCTATAAAATAAGATTAGAGATTTATATATAAATGAGTACAACTCATACAGATCTATTCAATTCAATTCAATTCACCTTTATTTGTATAGCGCTTATACAATGTAGATTGTGTCAAAGCAGCTTCACATAAAAGGTCACAGTAAATAGGAACAGTGTAGTTAAGTTTGTAGTGTTTAAGTTCAGTTCAGTTTAGCTCAGTTCAGTGTGGTTTAATAATCACTACTGAGAGTCCAAATATTGAAGAGCAAATCCAACGATGCGCAGCTCTACAGAT